>NC_066312.1:21750151-22053181 GCF_905404315.1 Leptidea sinapis | reverse complement strand
TCTTTATATTTGAATACAATGGTTCGTTTGGAGAAAAATATTTTACAAATAAAAATATTTGATAAATGAACGAGCCTCTGCTTCGCCTGTGTAGATGCTGTTTACGTTGCAGTCGGATTTTGTTAACCATTACATTAAGGGTTAAATTGTTTTCTGCATAACCCTTATATATTACAAATTAACTATAATAGAATTAAAACAATATTTTTGATAAACTCGGAAGATAAAGTTGAAAAAAAAAATACCACAGCAATGTAGAAGTTTTAAATAAATTACTATTTAAAGGATAGAACCGGTCAAGATCGCCGGAATAGGTTGAATGGATGAGGGTGCTGCCCTCATCATGATCATCATGATGAGGGCAGCAGAATCGTCGTTGTCATCTTTGGGGGAGGCTATTGTCCAGCGGTAGATGCCTTCCGGCTGAAATGGAATACAGAATAGTGGAGAGATTCAGTTTAGCTTCAGTCTCTCGATGACATTTTGTTGAGCTACTGCAGTCGATGGTCAGCCGGATCTGGGGATGACCCCATAAATTCCTAAATTATTAAAATTTCGTCCTAAGTTCACGAAACCGCTAAGTATCTATTGTATACTTAGGAGCGGTCTTCTTAAAAGCAGTTTTTTTTTGTTCTTGAGACAGTTAAGGTATTAAAGATTTTTCAAAGAAAAACAATCTTCTCAAGTTAAATAGTACTATATATTTAGTTGTGCAATCACAGAGTATAGATGCGGACTGATATACAAACTATATAAAATATAACGATGTTGTAAAAGAAAGTTAAATTTTTATTCCCTCTTCAACAGATACCTGGAAATGAAATCATAACATGAAAAGCTTCCTCCGAGATGCTATTGTTGCAAACAATGAAGCGTAACAGATACTTGTAAAAATATTTTAGAAGAGAAATACACAATGGTGGCCAACCATGATTTACTAGGAATAGTTGTATTGAAATTATCAGTAAATTCAAAATGCTTTCAGAAAAAACATGTAATATTTTCTCTGTGGTTAACAATATTCTGCAGCAGCATTGGTTAAAACAGACATTTCAATGTAACATCCTAGGACATATTTTTGAATGAAATATAAATTTGGAAACATCATTGTGTATACAAACGTATTTCCGTCGCAATTCATATAAATTTCAAAAAATGTTGCTCCATTTTTCCAGTTAATATTCTATTTAATTTCATCAACAATTTTATACATTATGAAACATCCAGTTGAATTGAAAAGTTCCAAATAGTCCTCTTAAAAGCTCACTGCAGACTCAACTTTATTCACGGGGTTTTATTCAATTATTTGTATTTTTAATCTTTAGTTAAGCCGATGCTAGATCCGATTAAACCTAAATCGAATGAGCGTATTTTACGTTTTACAAGGGCTTACACATGTGAAGTACAAATTAAGGAAGTTGTAATTGTGAATTTATGTTATTTACTATTACCACAGAGTAGGGACGGATACTTACCTGCTATTACGTACCTCAATATAAATTCAGCATAGGGTTTTATGAACCCACTCATAGTATATTATTTAAAGAGTTTTTGTACGCAATTTTATATTAAGGAACTCTCAAGTTTCGCTGGTTTCTATCGATTCTCCCGAGGTATTCTATGTTAGGATTACAATTTTTTTCATCCGGAAAGTATAGGTAAATACCACAGTAGACATATGTATCAGTATGGAAACTAAGCCTATAGTTGATTAAAACTTACCTACACGTGCTTACACTCCATTGAAGCAATAGGGTTGTCATGTAATATTTTTTAACCGAATTCAAAAAAGGAAGAGGGCTTTGAATTCGACTGTATTTTTTTGGAACAAACTTCCTTTCAAGCATTTTCGAGGGTTTCGGGAGTGTTGATACCGATTATCATATCAATTTCGAGATACAAGATGGTGGATGTGACTTTTTCACTAAAATCAATATGGGTATCATTTTCGAGGTTTCCGGGAGTGTGAATTACAAATATGACATTTTTTTTCAGATCTAAGATGGTGGATTTGGCGTGTTTCAATAAAATTAAAATAGGTATAATTTTCCAGATGTTTGGGAGTGTCGAAAGCTGTATATTGGTTTTAACTATTTTTTGTGCAAAATAAATAAATAAAAAAAACCTGGAAAACCATTAAACCACACTAATAAAAAAAATTGTAATCTATTGGAACCGCCATTTTAGTTGAATATTTTGAATTATGTTCACGAATTTATTACAATCGATCAAACGGACTTATAATTCGAGTACCTACAAATTATAATAATAATATTATAACAATAAATCATTCTTACCTTTCAAAATCACCAGGAAGTTTAAAAAACGATAGCTCCAGTTTTGATGAAGCCGAGTTCAAACAGCAATTTTTAAAAAGATCGCGTAATCAAATAACAACGCGAGTGTGACACTCGACTCGTATTGACCGCGAAAACTGCTTAGCTGCTTTGTGTGAGTGTGTCATTTCGAACGTTTGTAGGTAGTATCCGTACTGGTACATGTGTCTACTGTGATAATACTGTTAATTTAACACGTATTGGCATTTTAGAAAGTACAAATTCAATTCTCAATTCAATTCTCGGTCGCAAATTATACCAACCATTTTTCTTTATCGTCTTATATTTTCTAAAAAGACACCGTATACTCTATTATTTTAAAATAATCTTTTAAGAAAACTGGTTTATCGACTACCGCTTTCTTACAATTAACGTTACTGCGTTTTCGTTAGTAACGTCACGGGTACGGCGAAGATAGATCTTCGCCGCCAGTAGGATTCTTGTAAAATTTGTATGTAATAAGTCTGTTATTTACGATATATTTTAAGTTGTGTTAAAAAAAGTTCCAGTCACTCATTTTACTTTACTAAAAGGTATTCTGACGCCCCGGTCATGAAATAGTACTGTTACTTTACTACAACCGTATCTGGATTCTTAGTTCTGTTCTCCTCTGTTCTGAACGCCTTAGTTTAACATTAAAAAACGATTATAAACTTTACTTTTACTATATGTTTTCTTGTTTATTTTCAAGAATAATACCTGTATAGATTGTAAATTTTATAAAGGAATAAATTTATTTCAATATAATAATACGCGAAGAAAAACACTGTTCCCTTTTAACGACCAAACACGGAAGAGTGTGAGATTTGCTATGGCGAAAGTTTATATAGAGAAAACTACTCAATCAATCGGAATATTACTTATATCCTAAGATGCAGCGTGTTTCGGAGAAGGTTCTAGCAAGTATATTATATGTTGGTGATTACTTATTCGAAACCTTTAATTTTTTATTTACTAACTTAGAAATACCTATAAGGACATTTCATTTTTATTTTATTACATATCAGAATCCATACAATGAGCGGGCGCGGGTTGCTTAAGTTATATGGCAACGTATACGGGGTCAGCACTTGTGTATTATTAATGAAATAATACAATCATTTTTACACTCTTATTAAAAAGTCTTGTCTCTTTATTATTAATATAATAAAATCTTGATTGTACACACATAATCGTAATCGAAAAACTGTACATTAAATATTTCTTATACGCTGTGTGTTCTATAAATAATACTGAGACCAGTTAAAAAGTTGCTAGTATAATTTTTGTCTGTTTCAATGTCTAGGCAAAACGTTAAACTACTGAATTCGATTTGAAATCTGAAGGTGCAAAGCTATAGGCAGATGTTTAATACTCCAAAACAGATCTCTAGTTATAAATATTAAATGTAAATTTTTGTTGAGTGGCAAAATATAATAATAATAACTTTATTTCCCAAACATTATAATAATTAATAATAGTTAATAGTTACAAGTTACAAATGTATGTGTTGTCTAGGGTTTTCGTGATGAAAGATTAACAATTTGTTTTTGGTACCTGCTTTGCGATTTTCCTTTTTAAAACGCTTTTATCACCTTCATACGTATGTTAGTATGGAATGGAAATTACATTTATTTTTACTTTGGAATTCGATTTTAATTCACATTAAAATGTCGGATTCAATTTAAACTCTGCGCACTTTTCAATGACGGCTGACAATATCATAATTTTCAACTAAACTACTAATAAATAATACTTTAAAAAAAAAATATGTATAATGAATTTGTTTTAACACTAAAAATGAATTTGTTTTTTTTTTAACTATTATTTAAGTGTACTATTTTTTAAAAAATGTATTGAAATCTTCACGACATTCACTTATTTAGATAGAAAGAAAAACAAATTAAAAAGCAAAAGTAGCTGGATACAGCATTTTACTAATTTGTTTCTTTTTTGTAATGTAACATATTAAATGTTTTCATTACCAACTCCACGTATTTTAAACATACTATATGCGAAAATAGTTCCTTTGCGCCTTAATTAGTATACAAAATCATCCCGTATAAATTTTGTTTAAATAAATGCTTTACAAAATAAATTAAAATATTTATAAATTATGCTCACAAAATATTTCTCTTAATTCCGTGAAACCCGGGATGGACTCTCAATAAGGTAATTAAGTTTTATTGATATTGCAGTATGGATTTCAGAACAAAGGTTCCTTTGTTAATTGATGTATTTTGAAGGAATGTATTGATATTTATAAATACCGAGAAAGCCCTGTACTTATGATTTCGAAAATTTATTGAGAGAAGATTAACTGACATAGACACGGCTCGCTTAGTTTGTACATGATTCCTACGGTATATAATTATGGGGCAATGCAGACGATATTCATAAATTGTTTGTGCTGCCGAAGAGGACTATTCTCTTTTTTTATAAATTAGGTTCTTTGGAATGTGGAATACTCGAAGAAAATACATTTTATCTGTTGCCTCTCCATACATAAATATATTGTAATAAATTGATCATTTTATAATCTGATAATTTGCCTATATATATTACTACTTCGATATAACACTTATTTAGAGGACAAAACTTTAAAAGGTTTTAGAGTTTTTGCTTAAGGCTTTAATTATTAATGGCCTTCAAGTAATGTTAAGGCGTTTTTGAAGAAGTTAAAAAGTGATCTTATTACTGATAAGTTCCCAATAAAGCTAAAATAAAACCGACGCCATTGAATTTTCTTTACTTCCTAATAACAGAAAACACATTTTAATTGATTTTTCAAGTCTTTTAGTATTAATAAAGATTGAATTGACGTTTTGAGTATTGTTATTCAATGAAGCGAGTGAGTTTATATCAGAACACCATATTGTTTGATTATATTGCATGTCATCCAACCTATCACATTGCTTGAAGAGAGTTCAAACTATGCGTTATGTAGGAAATAATCTTTAGAAGCTGTACCGTGAGACAGGAGAACATTAACCTGAGCTTTTACCAGTGGGAGGCTCCTTTACAAAGGAAGCCGGCTAGATTATGGGTACCAAAACGGCGCCTATTTCTGCCGTGAAGCAGTAATGAATAAACATTACTGTGTTTCGGTCTGAAGGGTGCCGTAGCTAGCGAAATTACTGGGCAAATGAGACTTAACATCTTATGTCTCAAGGTGACGAGCGCAGTTGTGGTGCCGCTCAGAATTTTCAGGCTTAAAGCAGTGCTCTACGTTACCATATGAAAACTGCAAGAGTTCTTAAAAATATACTTCTCACGGCTACTGGTGTAGAAATTTCCAACCAGACACTAAGATTTAGGTTGATGGAAGCCAATTTGAGATTACGCCGACATCAATTCGGGCTTTGCGTCTAACTACTCAATATAGACAAGCTCGTCAACGGTTCATGCAAAACCACGCTAATTGGCAACTTTGACATTGGAGGACAGTGGTTTTTACTGACAAATCACGATTCGTCTAAAACTTTGTGATGGTCGTCTCCGTGCTTACATATATTACTATCAAATATGTCTATTATGTAGCTCTGTGATGGTGAAATAAATAATTTCAGCATCATGAAATCAGTGTAAGGCAATGCCGCGTCGTCGTTAAGCTGTGATAAGGGCTCGTTGTTCTCAGTGGCTCCTTACTAAAAGTCACTCAGGAAGAATATTTAATCGATATAAGATTATATCATTGACGAAGTTTTTGTATCGCTACTGTAGATTTACTTTTGTGTTTTAATAAAAAAATTGCATATTTAATTGCAGTTTAAAAATAATTAACGTAAAACTTATTTCACATCTAATTGTAGTTAAAACAATAGAAAGTACAGAAATCCTGTTTCCTTTATTTAATTAATTTACTAAATTTATAAGAAACTGCTATCATCATAACATGCTTAGGCCAAGTGAAGATGGACTATTTTTGGTTGATGTTTATTATTTTAAAACATGATCATAGAAAATGTTCAAATTGTGTTGCGAGATTCTATTGAATAGTAAAAACCTTTTTATGATAAAGGTGATAATCGAAAATATGTGATACTTCCACACCTTCTACAGCAATACAAAAAGAAGCATCGAATGGCTTCATAAAACGAATTAAAAAAATTGGTATATATTCCCCGGTGATGTAATCTACCGAGATGTTGATATTACTTTTAATTCTGTTAGTTAAAGTCTATCGGCCTTACATATAAACTTGGTATAAAGTTATAACTGATGATAAACAAAGAAAACGCAAAATGTTTACAATATCGTTGACAACACTGTCAATACAATGATAATTCTGAAGTTTTCCTAATGACAAGCTGCCTTGCAAATAAACGCGGGAAACGTTATACGTCCGAACAATTCATTCGTAAGCAAAATGTCTATTTGTAAACATTTTATATATTCTTGGTTTATGCTTAGTTATAACTTTAAGCCAATTTTATTCGTGAGGCCGTTAGTATGTACATATTACGACTATTGAAGCAAATACTGTGTGAATCTGGTTGGCAGTTGATAGGATTAGAGAAAAGAGCATTTTGCGAGAAAGAGAAAAGAGCTTTAGATTGGGTTCAAATAGGAATGTGAAGTGTATGAATAAGTCAAATAAAATCGTCACACTTTTATTTAAGTTAAAAGTAGATTGTAAATATAAAAATATTAAATCAGCCCTTAGTTTTGTTTCCGATATACGTTTTTAAGGAAATAAAGAATTTATTCTGCTCTCTAGCAATAGTAGCTTCAGAAATGTTGGTTACTAAGCAGACATAAAAACAGACAGATTGGCGATTTGTTTTCTAATAGAACCCTCGTGTTTTATTTATTTTAATTCTTTACAAACACCAGATTCATTTTATTTTTCTAGACCTATCTAATATGTAATTGGTATTTGAATAATAATATACTAATTTATTCAAATTTTAGTCAAGATATGCAATTTATTCACGAACAACAGCCATATATTATATCATAATAGTGAATTAGTTCATTAAGTATGCAAAGACGGAATATTATTAGTTCGCATCAAAAATATCGAACAGCCCTGCGGTTCTCATTCTGATGAATATTAATTTCACTTGAAAGAGATAATGTCATTCAAATGCTATTATTCAGCGGCTTTACCCAGCTTCTATTCAGTAACAGTTTGGTTGCGTCGATGCTTTTGTTAAGAGCTTATTTTATATAACTTGTCTCGATTGTCCCAAGTTTTTTTTTTATATTAGTATATGCATCTTGAGTATTTCTGACATAAACGTACTTGCATTTATTTGTCAAATCTATGTTATAGTGATATTATGGGGTAAGATATCTTATATACATTTGCGACCCGCCGTGGCTTTGCAATGATAAATTCTCTTTATCGTTTTCGTTACTTCGACTGAATTGAACTTTTCTGGTATATGTCGTATTATTCTTAACTTCGTTGTAGCATGATTTAGTGATAAGGTGTTCTTTAAAAAGTAATTTTCCGCCGTACTCATAGTCGGTTAAGGAATACTTTAATAGCTACTTAGTATAGCATTAAAAATGTTCACTCCTATAGTTACCTAAGGATTCCTTAGTAGGCCTAAGGAATACTTAACTTAAAGTATCGTCGGTCCAACACATACGCCGTACTCATAGTCGTTTAAGGAATACTCAAATAGCTACTTAGTAAAGCATTAAATATGTTCTCTCCTATAGTCGCTTAAGGATTCCTTTATCGGCCTAAGGAAAACTTAACTTTAAGTATCGTCGAACCTATACTTAAATGGTTAAGTAATGGTTTTGACGTGTAAATATTGAGATGAACGTGTCTATTTCTGTAATAATAAATGCAATATTATTTGCAAATATATTGAATAGCTGGCAACTCCATAAGTGTCTGAAAACAGCGAATAATATAAACTGACTGGTTATTTTTTGCCGTGACAATATCCGAAATCCATTCAGTGTCATGTGTCTTCGACTGTCATTGTTGTGATTTTGTGTTTGGGATATGTGTTTCATGAAATTAATTACAAAAGACAAGTAACTGTTATAAAACTCGAGCAATTGAACGTGGCAGCCTGCTTTAAACAAGAGGTGGACCTTCTTCTGTACCTCCATGGATACCGATGGAATCCTTCTCTCTTTAGTTGAAGACATATCTCCCATACCCTCATCATATACAAAATGAGTGCTAGTGCACTATTAATTTTGGTCTTAAATTAATTGTAGAAGTCCAGAGAAGTGAATAAATATGAAAATACTCGGAATTAAATAAAAACAACGATATTGATTTACCTTTGATCTGTCCCCCGTCGTTCATAAATCAAATTAAAATGATAGTTGTTGTAATATAATAGTAATAAAATGTATAACCAATTAGTATTTTTATATATTTCCAACTTTCTGTGTAGGTAAAAAAGAAACTTAATTTTAGGTAACTATAGTGGGTTGATTAACTACAGTTGTTAACTATCTATCGGATTAAACAAAACAAAAAATATAGTATAGCAAAAAGCTTTAAATTGATAAACAGACTGTATCATAACTGTGTGTGTCTGTCAATATCAAATTGAAACCTTATAAATAGCCAATATTGCAGGAAAACTCTTGTTTTGTAAGCAAGCAACATCATTTTATTTTATTTTTATTAATATTTGGCTACTTACAGCTAGCTTACAATTATAACTTATGAAATAATTAAAACTAATGAAGGCTACTTAAAAGTTTCCACATTTATGTACAACTATTGATACAATCATGTGTAATTAATCGAAAATAATAATAAAATTTCACTCATACCGAGCATTTTTTCTTGTTTTAATAAAAAAAGGATTCCTTTTGTTTGTTTTAAGTTTATACAATAGTTTAGGTCTTTTATTTATCGATTGAGGCAGTACGAAGACTGCCGAGTAAGCTAGTAATTTATAAATATTTGCTCGAGCAGTTTTGAAACTTTGACCTACATGGGGATCAAATAGGAGATAGGTTCACAGGGAAATATATAGAAAAATATTAAAGAGACTGTCCACAATGACAAGGGATGTCACAGAAAAGCGCTGCCAGCAGCGGAAAGAGCAGTTTGTAAAAATTTTTTCCAAAATAACTATTCAAAAACAACACGTCATACAAACATTTCCTTAATGTATAGTTCAAGACGACGGGAAGAAAAATTAATTCATCTCCTTTATTATCAATGTAATTATTGGCACAATGGGATTCTAATGGAGGTGGTTTTGAATTTTTTTGATGTAGTAAAATCGCCATTTTCAGCAAAGCCATTTAGTTTTCTGATTAGCAGAATGAAGTACCAGGTGATGTAACAAGATATTTCGCGCTTACGTAAAGAATAGTAACACTGATAATATTTGTTTAATATGCTGCATATTATACTTTTGTAAATCGCAAAGGCCAGGACACAATGGTGATTAAATTTGAACACGCTTGTGTATTGCCTGCGGCGCAAACCCACAAATTTAGTTGTTCATTTCAATTTGACCACGTAAAAGCTCAATATCCAATGACATTGGTTTTGTAAATGAACTGCAAATTTGTTCTGTTTATTTCGCAGATCATTTTGAGCAATAAATATTATTTGCTTTTGAATATCGGTTATGTAATTAATTAATACGAGTAGATACGAGTATTAATAACTCCTACCAGTAATTACTTTGGGTTAAATCTTTCATTCAATTAAAATTTATAAAATGGATGTGTAATGTTTACTATACCTGCAGATATATATTGACTGTATTTAACATTTTAAATCTCAAAATATAAAAACTTATAAAATATGTTTCATAGCAACAGAATTGTTGTTTATACTCGTGTGTTTCTTTTGAAATTATTCGTTTTATCTTTAATTTTTTGTTCTTTTAAAGAGATTCTAAAACAAACACACATAATATAATGCGCTGAAAATTATAAAAATATTAGCTGTCGCCCGCGGATTCGCCCTTGTGGTTTATTAATTAAAAAGTAGCCTGTGTCCTCCGCATTCAGACCATCTATATAAAATTTCTTCACAAACGGCTCACCGCTCCTCCAGCCGGCTCTGCGCGCCGCCGACTTATGTAGAAGGCGCTAATTGGTGCTCCACTCAAATCAATCTTGTCGCGATAGTTTTAAACTTTTCGTCCAAATTACTAAGTGTAAAAGAAAAAGATATCTAAATAAAGTTTCAGCATCAGAAAAACTAATATGGTTTAAAAATTAAACTTATTTACGACTGTGAGCTCTCTAGTTGGCCAAGCTTACTTGATTTAAGTCTCGAGTCGTAGAAAGCCAGACTTTACATTTCAGTTAGTCGAATTACACAAAATCTATGTGGTATAAATAAGAAATGAGAAACCTATATTACTATAGAGTATCAACAAAATTTGTTTCGCATTTTTTGCGTGAAAGCGTAACAAACATCCTTTAAACATACATTGTCAAAGTATTTAGTCATAAAAAGTACCAACACCCTCACACACATACACATTCTTTCACATTTATAATATTAGTAGGATGATATGATGATTAAAATTATAAATTATAGCAGATTTTATTTTCTCATTACTGAAGTGTAATTTGGTCTGTTGAATTAGTTCGGATATACGAATATCAAACCCATTACATACGACTATCATTACAATTTTCTCTGCTACACTAGCACGTTCACGATTGCTCGCAGTGTCTATTAATGTATGGAAACAAATAACACGACTGAACGGGCACACGATTTGCCACACGACTAGATTTTAATTTCAAACGTCTTCAGTTCTAGATCTGAAGCCTTTAATTTAAATACGTTTTGGTTGCTCTCTCTCTGAGCAAACATTAGTTAACGTACCAATTTATTTTTGTATTTGTACGTACTGTCCGGATAAGCAGAAACAAGAAGTGATAATATTACTTAAAACATGCAAAAGTTTGTGAGTGTATGTGTATGTTTGCTACTTCTTCACGCAAAAACTACTGAATGGCTTTTAATGAGACTTTACAATAATATAGCTTACACATCAGAATAACACATAGACTATAATATATGTGTAAATTATAGTATAAATTACCCAATATGTAACGATAAATATCAAGAAGCGGGAAAAAATAATGTATGATAGAATTGTGTATATCATAAAGGTCTGCGGAAAAGTCCGCGACGGCTTATATCTACCTTTTAAGGATAAGATACAATATCCATATTAATACTTTAACAAAATGACAATCATACAGCGGTTAAGTAAAAGCTGTTAACACAAATCCGATATTAATCCTTATCATTTTAAATAATTTAGTTATTTTACTCTTTACACCATACAATTGTTTAATACGCTAAGACCCCCCGCACCGTCTTGCCTACCTCAAACAAGGAACGGTAGTTGAATGGTGTGATCATTCAGAAATACATTTTTTTTTCTTTTTTACTTATTAAATAATATGATTACACATTTCCGATGGTTTTACGACTACATTATTCCCGGATACTTACATCATATATTTTTTTGTTTTGACAGAACAGCGTCTGTCGGTTTAGCTAGTGTTTTCATAATAATGCAGTGCTTGTGTACGATTTCAAACATAAACAAAAACGGAATAGTTGTAAATATTCGTTTACGTCTACATTTAAATATTAATAATACATATAATAAAAATAATACTTTATTGTCATTTTTTTACACTAACTGCTAATAACTTAAATCACAAAATTTATAATGTTTATTATATAAGACAAGTTAATGATTGACAATAATAAAATTCAAAAATGAATTTGCATATCAAAAAGGGGATCTCTAACCCCGAAATTAGTTAAAACTGTATCTTCAGTGATTCCTCGATGTTGCAATTTTTTGAGCTAAATCTTTGGAAAAGAAATATAATTAACTTCTTTAATAAAAGCAGCCTTAGAGAACGGAGTTTTAAATGGTATTCTTTTCATTAAATAATTAACCATTTCACCGTATGTTCGTCAAATGATATTCAAACGGATAGGCCACTGTTTTCAATAATAATATTTTCATCTACATTTTCAAAATTAAAACATCTTTTTTAAGGTATTAAGACAACCAACACAACTTAACATTTTCAAACAAGCGAACATTATGTTTTATTTATAAGTACTCATGAAAATGCTAGGTATTGATTGATTGTTGTTCTATCTCGTTCCCTCGGGAACTCATAGAATCTTTCTGGATAGCATGTTTTCTACTTACCCCCGATAGTGTGTGTTAAAATTTCCTGATGATCGTGTAGGAGTGAAGTCAAAAGAAAAATAACTTATTCATATTATTAAATATGATGTAAATATTCTAAGTGGTTTCATGTAAATCACTTCAGTAATTTGAAAAGGCTGGTGCCTTTCTTGTGATTCTTTAGAGCTCGAGATGGGCGGCGGTGATCACTTTTATTTAGTAAAAAATATAAATCTGCCTTATGCTCCGTCATTATACACCATATAGTCAGTTTCTTTTTGTACTGGGCAGTAACAGAATTACTACATGTTACTCTTTTAAATATTCTGCCTAATATTATGGATTGCCCTGTGCTTCGTCGATAAGTGTTCCCAGAACGTTATTTAAAAAGTACACTTTTCTAACAGGCCCGCAACGATCCTATGATTCCGATTCCTGGTGGTGTTGCAGGAGAATGCGGGCGATCACTAATCGTCAGGTGGTCCGCTCGTTTGTCCTCTTTTACTCAATGATATTTAAAAGTATAGATAGGTTACCTAGACAACATTCGGTGTTTGTAAATGATACACAAACGCACACATGAATAATTTAACATTGCAATAGCACACTACATTACGATTACACGTCAAAGAAGGATAGTAAATGCAATTATCGCAAGTGAAAAAGAGATAACTCTAATTATTTGCATAGCAAAAACACAGAATCATTCACCAGATATGATTTTTTACCGTACACCGTGATTTATGCCTAAAATACGATTTATTCATGAGTTCATGTAACAAAAGATATAAAGTAGTAAAACTACGTTTAAATTAGGTAAATTAGGTGTTATTGATTTAAAAAAAAAATTATAATATATAGCTATGTTTATGATATAAATTATTTGTACATAAAATAATAAAAAACATACAGACATACTAAAACAAAACCGAAATGTATTAACAATTTAGAGGTTCCATTTTTAGAATTTTTAAGACGGCACCCAAAAAGTTTTAAGTTTACAGTAATTATTATTTCTTGTTTATTATATTATTTATGAATGTTTTTTTGTTGAGGGTTTATTACAATAAGATAATGGGAGAAAAAGAAAATGATCCATTGATTCTTCTGCAGTTAGCAAGGGATATAGCGAAAGAGCAGTGTTACTGAAAAAACTCCTACGTAAGCACTTACTATCTACGTCCGCTACCAACCCTAAAACTTGTTTTTGTAGTTTGATAGTTCATTTACATATGTACGCACCTGTTTATTAAAAAATATTTCGTATTACATTAACTGCAACAAGGCCTTTTTTACATCATTTCCTAAATTGTCCTAAAATATACTACCTCGATCATCCCGCTGCAGACAGGGTAGTTGCGATATATTTGGAGTATTATCGTATCGTTCCGAATGTGTCGTTGTCGATTTTGTGAATAGGTCCTCGTACGTTATATAAATTCCAAGATTGATTACTAATAAAATATCAAATAGCCTGCTATTACTAATCTCATTCTATACCACCTTTATTATAAGACTTTGAAAGCCAGAACTTATTATAATCATCATAATATTATTTAAGAAAGACGCTCACTAACTAACAAGAAAACTCAAATTCCGCAATCAAGCGGTTACGAACGCTATGTATTCTGCTAAGGTTTCACTTCTGGTTGATTAATCTATGACACATACTATTTGTCCTTGTCTCGCTGCAGTTCACATCATAATCTCTATCTTGCTCGAACCACCACGTTAATAATTCGAGATTTATTTGTAAATAAGAAATAAAATCGTGATAAAATACAAATACGACGTTCTTTTACATACTTTCGTATGGTATGAAATACATTCATTATTTATATATCTTGTAAACATAGTTTTTACATTTTCTTAACACACAGGTTGGCATTTTAGATTATTATTGTCACGCCACGAAGACGTTCCGCTTAGCTCGCTGCTATTAGCCGACTAAATGAAATTACGACAATTGTCTGAATTTGTCTGCAACATTTTGCGCGCGCTATTGCGATATCTACCTCTTTATTGTATATAATATCATTGCTTTTACTACTATAGTCGGAAATGTAATTCGATATAAAAAATGTAAACAAAGAACAAAGAAATGTCACTGTCAATATGACAATTCAGAGATTATCAACATTTTTCTCGGTAGTTTAATTATAAACTTATTTTGATTCATAATAGTAACAAATATATTAAAATAAACTATTTACAAATGTATATATATAATATATATATAAATTTCCATATTAATATTCGCCGGCTCATTCGGGGTCTCAACAGCTTGATGACGACGACTCGGAATTGGTTACTCTTATTATAAATTGTATTTTCCGCGGCCAACTTGTCCACAGCAAAAGTTTGATAATTTGTTTTTTCTCTTTTTACAATTGTTGTGAGAAGTTGAGAGTTGTGAGGTTCGGAGCTAACTTTCGGTGGCACTAAAACTTATACTGAATTGGTTTTTAGCTTTGGCAGTATGACCTTTAACCACTTTTAATAATGAGCAAGTTTACAGTGTTTTTTTTTTTAATTCGAACATTAATAATGCTCCATTTACAAAAACGCCATCGCTGTCTATATGAGATAATAGCCCGTGGTGAGGCCCTCTAAGAAGGCTTGTTTAGGAGTTTTAATTTGAGTATCAAACCACATGTACTATTATTAACTGTAATCATTGAATATCCATATTGTATAAAAGCAAAATATTCAATCTCTACTTTTTTGCAAATATAAGATACACAATATACCGCTACATAAACATGTCAATATTATAGGTCTATGTCTTATTAATACGCACCTTCATTGACCCATGTTTCGTCCTGGTAATATAAAAACCTTCCTTCTCTACGATATTGCTTTATGGTTATGAAGTATCGCTTTGTCCATAATATTATATCTTGGCTATCTTGACTATCATTTATCAACTGCTGCGGCGCTTGCGTGTAGCAAGTTTAAAAATTTATATATTTTAGGAAGATTTTTATCGTGTGAATTGAAAAATCAGGCAGATCAGGATCGGAGTTTACAGTTTAAACAATCTTAAATAATTATTAATATTTTAATCATCCATAGCAAATAATTTTAGAGTGCAACAGTATCCAACATACATACAAATAACGAAAATATCCAAACTATCATAGTAATATCATTACAGATTAAGTTTTATATAAAATTTATACTGTTAACATACTAACCTTTTTACTGTGGGTACTTCTGTAAAAGAAAGCATGCACTTTTTGTCTTATTGCTTAAAAAGTTAATTCATCAACTTTGTCTGGAATATTTTTTAGGGCCGGGTTTATAAGTTGTTTTAATTCTTCAGTGTTTTTTTTTTAATTAATACTTTTGATTACTGTCACCGCAGTAATACCTTCTCTACGAGCCAAGTGTTTTTAAGCTTCTAACATATTGCCAGTGTCAAAGCTAAGTTTGCACAAAAAATTTACATTTAAATTTTTGGATGTATTTAATGCTATATTACAAAGAGGAAACGTTGTGCAGTATTTATTTTTATGTATTTATACTACAATTATATTTTTTAAATGATATTTTAGTATATTTCAACACGCACAGCGGAAAAGGTTAATATTTTTAGTTGGTGCTGCCATTGTTTACCTTACAGCTTAATGAATTGGAGTTGCGTTCGGCGAGCAAGTGTCGGAGGAAGTGAGGTCAAGTTGCTTAGCGATATATAAATTAATATCTATGTAAATTATTTTATGATTTATCAATTATTTGCTATTTTTGTGAGATATTATTTCACATTGTTTTTTGTTTTTATTTATAAATGTTTTCATGATTGATATCTGTCACTGTTTCTTCAAGTGAAAACTTCTGACAGCGTTGGGCATCTTTTGAGATTGGAAAAATCCGCTACCGACACCTCTCTATATTGGCCCCGTTTACACGAGAGATGAGTTTGGATTGAAATACATTAATAAATTAAAACATTACTTGGCATGTCAAAAACTCCACACGTAATTGATTAAGTTTTCACTTCTGTCGGCACTCTCAGAGTGCCATTATTTTTTCCAGTAATTTTTAAATGGTGTATATTGCATTGTTACATAACATAAAATATGCTTTACTTTTAATTTTTTAATTATGTTACTTTTTATGCTTTCAGTGTTGCATTCTCTTGTTAATCTTTTCTATGTGAAATGTATCAAAATTAATTGTATCCCTTATTGATTTCAGGTTTGTGATATTGAAAAACGTACGCCGTGACTTAGTAAGCAGCCTTCCATTGCCTCGACGACTACTCGACTACTTAAACGCGACACACTACTACTCAGAACATTTATCTGATCTGTAATTAAGTTAGAAGATCGGGCGCCTCATTACTTCCTATAAGTTTTATCATATTTTATGAAGCTTTCGTATACATAATACTAAATTGATGAAAAATTTATCAATTCTGACATTCTATCACTCTTGTATCTGTATATATTTTCCATTACTATATCATAATGTAATAAATTACTTAGTTTTTAGTTAGATAATGGTTGGACCTTAAAATATTAAGTTTACAGTCATTATTCGTTGATATTTTCGTTTTTTACATTTATACCTATCATCTAAACTATTTTCCAGAGCGCTGGGCCTTGAACACCGTTTTCCTTTCTATACGAAGCTTTATCCTTTCGGCCTCAGAGATCTTAATCTCTGGAGCTATTGTCGTTCATCCTATCTGTATCTGAAGCATCCACGCATGCCGTTGTCTTTTCTAGTCAGGCTGCATATATATTTGTTACTAGAATTGGTAATTAAGTGCTAAAAAGGTAACTTAATATCATTAGATCGTTCGTAGCCATTGTATATATACTATTTCCTAAGTCTAAATTTTAGTAAAACTTAATTCGTATCTCCAAATTTATGAATCGTATGTTTATCGACGATATATGGAAAAGTATGTATTAATTGTTTCCCCGGTCTCCTTCGGATAATTTTTCTGTGATATTAATTTCGCAGAAGTTAACTAGCGCGTTCCAATTAATTTCGCTCACCATTAAGCGCATACCAATTCTAGTGGAAACAGATCTCGTACTAGCGATATAACTTCCAATGATTTACCAAGTCATGCATAAATTATTACGGTCAATTAATGGATTGGTTTAATGCACTTGGTTTTCGCGTACATGTTAATTTGACTGTATTTATTGATATGCGTAAGTTTTATCAATTATTTAATTTATATGTTGTGATCAGACTAATAAATGATTGACGGAGAACGGATTGTTTTTGTAACTTCGTTAATTATTATTAAATATTTTCTACAATTTAAGTAGCTGTTTTTTGTGATTGTCGTCTCATTACATAATTAATAGTATAATTGTTAATATTATTTAGGTACTTACTTTTGATCTTGATAATGATTATTATTAATAATTAATTTTTAAATGAAATCAATTTCAATATGACGAATTCTACTTCATTTACAAATTAGAACATAAACATAAAATTCGAGTCAATAACCATATGGATAGGTAGGTAGATACATATCGATTTCCCGTTATTTGAGTTAAACAAGTGTATTGAAGCCAATCAAAATTAATTATGTAATGAAAGTGTGTTATTGTTTACATTACAACAAATTTTTCAGAAATAACGTTAGTGATTCAATGTCTCGTAATTTTACGTTTTTTGAAATGCTTTTGGATAATTTAGCTATAAACATATCAATTAAATAGCATTAACAGCTTGCAAAGCACTGCTGTTGTTAAATAATTAAAGGTTAAGGGGTCATTCGCTTTACTAATGGTCAGTAAAATGTAAAGGCGAACATAACAAGAACTGAACAAAGTTAGTGTTCAGTGTTGAAAAAAATCTTTTAAGAAGCACGCATCCTTTTTGTGTCACATCAGACAGGAAACTTGCTCTTGCAAACTTTTTTAAAGACAACTTTCACACACGCTTTAACAACTGTCGTTTATTTTAACGTACGACTGCATGCTGTTTGTAAAGCTGACTCTCAAACCCCTAGAATAGTTTCAGAATATTATTTATTGTGATTATTAGTTTGTATATTTCTAAAACTCTACAGTGTTACTAAAAATGCATTAGTTTCAATCTAACCAAAGATGTAATGTAGATGATTAAATTAATAAATTATTATTTTGTTCTTTTTGTTTATTAACATTCCGTTTGAAATGGTAGCTATTAAATATACAGTTTTATAACACTATAATTGATTTACATCGATATTGTATAGATAGGTGTATATACACGACAGAGGTTCGCGTATAGGTAAGTGATTATCCAATTAAACTGTCCGGCCACCTTACATGAAGTATTCAGCCTAGTCTTGTCTGGCCCTGTTTGCATCTTTGTTCAAGTCTTTATTTAAATATGTTTAATAGTTACCATTATTACTAACACATCTTAAATTTAATTATTTATTGGTACATAAAAATGTCATTAAAATATGTATAGGTTAGTTTTTTGTATTAAGATTAAACATACTTAGTGTAAGACTTATCTAATATAATTGGTGATTTTGTATATGCTATAAACTATCAGTTCATATTTTTCAATGAATATTTGTTATCGGATTGGATTTAAATCTTCTACTTCTGAAGTTATTTTCATTCAAAGTTAATAATGAACTTTTTCCGAACTGCGCCCGTAACATGTGATTTTGAAACTATGGACACTGATTATAAAAGCCGTTAGTTGAAGCCAGGAAAACGATTGTACGAATTTCGGGCATAAGGAAATCTGAATGCGGAAAACAAATATAGAAAGTCAAATCGGCACGTTGGTTTGTTTGTTGTTTGGTGAACAAGGACATGACAAAAGTAACGTGGCACGCACCATTGTGTCAGGACAGCCATTGTGGGTTGGGCATACTCCAAGGTGGTTTTGTATATTTGTATAAGTATTTTTCTAAGAGTTAATATATTAAATCTCTTAGAATGATATCTCGAGAACTTTGATTTGTATTTTTCACTATATCCCAAAGCTTCGATTCTAGTTAGGTGTGGACTTTTGCAATGATCGGTCTTAGGTAGTTGTACTCATTGGGGCGACATAGAAGTCAAGATATGCTTTACGTATATATTCCAGGTTAGAGTTCTCCTACGGCGTTCCCACTATCGGCCGGTTTTATCTGTTGTCCGGCCTCCTATAGCGTTGTTTCTACCTATTTCTATCTGCGATTATTATTTATAAAGATCTGTTATGGATGCGAGTTGACCCTTGGCACCTTGATTTCACAAGGGCTGATATGCTTTGCTCGCTCGGATAAAGAATTTCTGAAACTTGTATTTTGCCGATATTCATAGTATGTCTTATTAATAAGCGCGATGAAAAGTTTCTCCAAGTTTCAAATTAATTCTCCCTGCCATATAATTCTGTAGTGACCAAAGTAATATAGAGGCTAACGGCTTTACAAATGAAATTGGAATAAAATTATACCTGAGAAGAAACCAAGAATATGCAAAATGCTTACAAATAGATATTTTTTTACGATTGCTTTATTCGGACGTATAACGTTTCCCGCGTTTATTTGCAAGGCTGATTGACATTCAGAAAACTTTAGAATCACCATTGTATTGACAGTATTGTCAGCAATATCAGTCAACATTTTGCATATCCTTGGTTTATTGTTAGGTTTAACTTTATGGCAAGTTTATTTGTAAGGCCGAGGTTTTAATTTGGAATAACTTTACCTTTCGTTTATTAATCTTTTATATTTGCTTCAGGCCTGTGGCAAGTCGTCTCTTCAAAGAAAGACGGCGAATGAAAGAAATCTCGTCTCCACCTCTTTTACCGCTGCGCAACACATTATTGTAAAAATTGTTTATTTCTAGCATTGTTATAGTTATTAATGCAACTGTTGCGTAATAAGGGGTATTAAAATGCGTATTTGAATGCCTAATTATCAACAGTTGCATACAAGACTTTATCTACACTCATAATATGAATCCTCTATAAAATATTCTGAAACAGTTAGCTTACTGCTAACATTAAAAAAGCCAATCCTTATAACCATTACATCATCCAAACGAGTGTTGTAATGTTGTACTGAATTTCATTACAACACTCGTTTGGATGATTTAATGGTTATCTGGACATTGGGTGTTTTAATGTTGGCAATAAGCTAACTGTTTTAGAATCCTTAATAGAGGATTTAAAGTATGGGTGTAAATAAAAATAAAAATGATGTAATACGCTTCATTTACATTAAATTTGTTTAAACCATAGGCTTAGAACATACTAACGTGTAGACGACGACGGCTTGATAATGCGTGACAATTTTGATTGTCAATGTGTTCGTTACCTAGTGGTTTAATATTCAAAAAACTACGAAGGTAATTGTATGAGTTGCTGACTTTTTATGAGTTGTCATTCAAAATCGGTTACACTACCAATTAACTTGCTTTTTTAGTCTTGCCGTTTCTCCGTTAGAGATGTCTTCTGTCTCGCACGCTCACCTAGTATATTCCAAGTCTATTGTTTAAACTAATTATCCATTTAGGTAAATAGTTTGATATAATATGCTACCAATACTAGTGAGAGGCTTCTTTGCACAGGATGCCGGCTAGATTATGGGTACCACAACGGTGTCTATTTCTGCCGTGAAGCAGTATTTAGTAAGCATTTTTGTGTTTTGATCTGAAGGGCGCCGTAGCTAGTGAAATTACTGGACAAATGAGACTTAAGTATGTTTCAAGGTGACGAGCGCTATTGTATTGCCGCTCAGAATAATTGTGTTTATCAAGAATCTTGAGCGGCACTGCATTGTAATGGGCAGGACATCAAATACCATCAACTGAACGTACTGCTCGTCATCCCTTAATTTCATTAATAAAAAACAAATGTCATATTTACAACAGTCATACACAGCGCTCAAAGTAAACTATTAACTCATTCTCACTCTTTCGACGCCTATCTTTGATATGGATTCGGCACAATCTATGTTTTTAATTTATAAAACAATAGAAGTGGCGTTAATAATAAACACAAGCCACCACATTTCAAGTTTAAGGCTTAGGTGGACGGGCGCAGTGCGACTTGATCGGGCTCGTATCACGGTATACCGATCCAAAGGTTTTTCTCTGATACTCTTCGTTTCTGTTACTTGTAAATACAAAAATCTGCAACTGTGTAAATGAAGTATAGTCGATGTTTTGTGAGGTACACTTCGGTAAATACATGAGTTCTGAGGAATTTTCGTGGTATATGCCAAATATTAGTACTTAACTAAGTAAATATATTATTAATGTTTCGTAATTTTGTTGTGGCTACCACAAACTGCTGTCGTGCAAACACTTCTAAAAGTTTGTCATAGAGACTTCTAAAAGTATTGAGAGCGATCCTTCATTAAATCTTAACTACATATGTATTCTGTAAGTGTGTATGTCCTTGTTATACACTTTAACGATTTCTCATTAAAACTTAATGTTTGTTCTATCGTATTTTAAAAATACGAACAAAATTCGGAAGGGCCTCGTGATTTTTTATAATTGTTATAATTGCAAGCGTGATAGGCAATGTGAACCTATTCTAAATATTTTAGAACTTTCTCTATAAATCAATAAAGAAAAAAGCAATCGGATCAAACCGATTGGAAAGCACAGATTCGGCAACGTTATAAATTTTGATTGTTATCGTTTCATATCAGTTGTATTAAAACGCACTTTAACATATTAAATTAATTGAATCATAATATAGGACGTACCTCTCGGTGAGTGATGTAACATTGTATGTTCTCGTAAGATTTGGTGTTGTAATTAGCAATAAGTATTAAAAACAATAATAATGTAGTTTGTTTAAATTTAAATTTTACATGTTAAAACATGTATTATGGTACATATTCTATTCACATGTCAATAATTTTAGAGGTTGATACTCGTTAAAACTCGGCCAATATTGACCGTACGTCTGTGCTGAGGCACCTACCTTTTTCGGTCTTGTAATGGATATCTTATTATGCACACTTTCTCAACCCTCAGAAAAAGTCTGTTTAAAATGTCAAACCAATTTTTACAGTCTTCACTTTGTTGGAGTTCACCATATTCGAGTTCCAAGCACGTGGGCACTTCCTCCCAATTTCGATATTCTTTGCTTATTTATTAATTATACGTTTTTGCTTTTATACGGCAACGTCCATTGCAGTTAGCATAAAAGAACTTTTTACCAAATCAGCCATACTTGCTGCCATTTATAATGGAAGTATGTGTTTTGAATGGACTTTTGAGGGGCCTCATAGAGATTTTGGTTCAGCTTCCGGCTGTAGTGCGAAAGAAGGTTGATTAAATCCGTTCGTACCCGTGCACTATTGCCTTTGTACATCGTAACTTACTGCTTTAAATGTATCGTACTCAATTCCGCGGCAACAGACACTGATCTATTTCTCCCGGCTTTTATCGCTTCCATTGCAAGCTCGATGTTCTCAGTATTGCCATGTTCACTTCACTTTCTCATTTAAGCACGGATCTTGTAATCAGTATCAGGATCTTTATATACTCAAAACTGTAAAGAATGTTTAAACTTTTGCGTAATATAATGTACTAATGGATTAGAGTTAATTTTTTTAAATTTTGCGAATGGACGAAGTGTATGAACGCATCCATTTTCCAATTGCTAAATAAGTTTTATTTGTGTACAGACAAGTGGCGCAATACAATTTATATAAATGAAGAGTTTATAATATAATAGGCATGGTAATGTTAAGATGAGCTTTGGTTTGTGAACTACTGTTAGATTTTTCAACAATTTTTTAATCAATTCGGCGGTTTTGTCGCTTTTCATTGCACGTTCTGCCATATGTTTCTGAATGCTCACAGAGCGCTTGATTTAATTTGTCGGAGTCACTTAACCGCCTTCCAGTGCAACAGGAAGTCGTAGTTGCCAAAATTTTTTTCGGTCTATTCTCTTTAAATGTTTTTGGATGTGACGAATATTTGAACATATTTTTTTAATTGTAATGGTCAGGTTTCAATAAAAATTATAACAAGCTTTGAGTTAATTTAGGTTTATTTTGTAAGGCTACGAAAGTTGGGCACAAATAAAATTTTATTCAGTTTATAGGAATATCGGTGTCGGTCATATACAGCCTTCGAGTCGCAAACTAGAGCACTGTAAAAGTACAAATATTGTAGTAGATATAGTTAGTATAACCCGCAACAGAGTATTGCGGTAGATAGATTTTGTCGTGTAAGTGAAGCCTCGAAACGGCAAACTAAATAAAAGAAAAGTTAGGTGTATTGTGATCATTTATATATCTAATATTGAATATTATAGTCCTGTACTTAAGAGATTATCTCGTAAAAAAAGTTCTTAAAAAAAAATTCCTGTAAAAATGTTTTTCATTAGATCGAAACTCTTAATTTTTGAATAAATTAAATTTAGAACTTAGCGTCTGCGTATTATTCTATTTCTTTTAACTTAACTCATCGGCTTCACTTACATCTATGATTGTGTTGGTCTTTCTTATGTGTTTAGCTGTAAGTATCGTTATATATACCGTGTAGTAATTATGTTAAATGGACTGGTGTATAATGCCGCATTATTTATAATGTTACAAAAGTAGTTACTCAGTCACTGTTAAAAAATGTAAATTAATTAGATATAAAAGTAATTAATTAAAAGCGGACAAGAGTTAGCGACCGATGCTTTTATTAGTAGGAGTATTTTCGCCCAATCAAATGAATTTAGCTTTAAAAATCTAATCATATTTTCGTATTCGCCTACGTTCTTATATTATATATATATATATGTACGTTTCAATATGATAAATGTAAATGAGATAAGTAAAGAGACGTAAAGTACAAATTAATTACCAAAACTTCAACAATATTAAGTATCTTCATTTAAATAGCTATAGTAATAATTGACATTTAACTGTTGACTTTGTAAGCTACCATTTTACCTTTCACGTTACAATTTTTATGATCCCACTTTCTCGTGAAAAGTATTTAATTATATCGCCTTAACATAACACTGCCCGTTTTATGTGTATAGTTTTCATTTAATTTTACTAATAAAGAGTTTATATATAGTAGTTTTTAATAAATTTTGTATTAAGTACAATATCTTATATATTATATTAGTTAATTATTGGGTCCTTTCGCACATCTATTTATATCAAAATATTCACATTTCTTAATATCGTCCATTTGAACGTTGTGTGAATATATCCCAATACAAATGACTTGAATAACATAAACGCATTGATCATTACACTTTCTCATATTGTCTAACTTAATAAATGCACTTAATAATATTAATACAGTCAGCTACAGTCTAAACACTATCATTTGGAGATTATGATTTGATATAATAATCGGGAAAAGCTACAACGGAAAAATACTTAACTTTTACTTTTGTGTTTCAACACTTGTAAGGAATATTGTATTGATATTAATCAATCGCAAAGCAACAAGATTAGTAATTGTTTAACGCAAACGCGCGCAGGTTTGTCCGAGTGCCGCGTTGACCATTCGCTATAGCTCGGACAGAATTCAATGCAATTTCCATTCAAACGATTTCTCTGATATCTCTGTTGTTGCAAGAGAGTGTTGGACGCGGTGACCACCTAACATCAGTGAAGTTATAAGAGGCGAGCTATTGAGAAGAATTAGTTTTTTATGCAACTTTTGTGTAATAATGGGTATTAAAACACGAATGTGAATTTATACCAGGATGCGATGCCGAGTGTGATAATAGTATCACATAAGTGTTTTAATACTTACCTAATTATCAACAGTCGCATACAAGACTTTATCTACACTCATAATATGAATCCTCTATAAAATATTCTGAAACAGTTAGCTTAATGCTAACATTAAAAAAGCCAGGCCTAATAACCATTAAGTACATCATCCAAACGAGTGTTGTAATGTTGTGCTGAATTTCATTACAACACTCGTTTGGATGATGTAATGGTTATTTGGACATTGCGTGTTTTAATGTTGGTAATAAGCTAACTGTTTTAGAATCTTTAATAGAAGATTAAAAGAATGGGTGTAGATAAAATATCTTACCCAATCACCATGTAGTTTTAACAATTACTTATGAACACGTAAGAACAAATACAGCGCTTGCTGTGCTGTTGGGCTTAGTGCGTTGCATAGGAGTTTTTCGAAGAGCTCTATGTGCTATAAACTTAAATATCCTCAATATCAATATCAAGGATCTTTTTTCCGTGTTACAAACTGTAGGATGAATATCCTTGGGATATATATGGACAGCTTAATAGAAGGCCAGCAACGCTCTGGTATTGCAAAAGAGTCTGAGCGACGGTGACCACTTACCATCAAGTCACCCGGTTTACCACCAAGAATACGCTCGTTCAAAAGTCATAAAAGGCATTTATTGTCTCAAAATTGATTACTTTAGAATTCTTTTTGATGTCATATCTAATATACTAGATACTACTACCGCTTCGGAAACAAATGGCGCTCTGAGAGAGAAGAAGCGGCGCAAGAAACTCTCCCAGTAGTTTGTCCTCCTATTTCATATTAAACCGAATATGAACCGTTAAAAAATTGATCGCACGTTAAATCGTCAATTATTACTTGGCTTGGTCTCCAAAATTCTAGTTCTATATTTAACAAAACTGTAACCTGTAAATGTATTATACATTAAACTTAATCACTTTTCGTATTTGTAATTTGAACGTCTAAGCAACCAATTTAGGCATATATGGACTTACTAAAGCCTCCATATGGTTGCATTTTACGCAATTTATTGTTAAGGTTTATGCTTTAATAATCAATGTTAAATTATTAGAGCTGGTCTATTTGTTATTCCGAAGGCTGCACCCAAGACGAAACAATTGATAGTAGATATAAATTATTATGAAGTTGGAGTGTTTTTTAAGAATGAGTTAATCTCGTGCATTTATCTTACAGTACATTAAAACAAAATATATTTTAATTTATTTGTTTCATTATAATGATTAATGTGTAAGCTTTTTATATGTCGTTAAAAATGTAATTTAAATTTAATAAAATAATCAAGTCAACAAGTAATATTCTTATCTATAGTTAGTATTGTTAGCTATTTTAGTAATGTAATTTAAGGCTAGATGTTGTTATGGATTTAAAATGGCCAACGCTCAAACATATAATAGTTAGCAAATGTAAGATTGAGAAGAAGAGCTGTACACTGGGCGATAGAAGTCAAAACTAGTCATTTATAATTAAACTCCAGTAGGTACCAAGTATTT
The DNA here is from genome assembly GCF_905404315.1 of Leptidea sinapis. Lineage (NCBI taxonomy): Eukaryota > Metazoa > Arthropoda > Insecta > Lepidoptera > Pieridae > Leptidea > Leptidea sinapis. The sequence goes on along the minus strand of NC_066312.1, from coordinate 22,026,557 downwards.
TACAGTAGAGACTCGATTATCCAGACGGATGAATTTGTGAAGAAATAGTATATTACGCACATATGCAGAAAAGCAGGACATTCTGACAATCGTGGGTGGCCATGTCCAACTTATCTGACGTGGTGCGTATACAATTTTTTTTCCCACCTGGATGAAAGGCTCGCTTTAAGTCAAAAGTTGCCGATTCTCTCCCGGCATAACGACTTTTGTCCCTCGTACCAGGGACTAAAATACAGCTTTTCATCGAGGTGGGTAAAAAATGATGTTTGTATTTAATTATCTACTCAGATAACCGTGTCCCCGTAGGTACACAACAAAAACAATATTAATGTGAACAACAATTTAAAAAGAGCATTAAAATCAACCATAATTAATGTTATTAAAAAATCGTATTTTGCCGCATATTTCTTAAGCAATTGAAATTGTAAGTAAATGCAGGCTATACCATAAATTTACTTCTATCAAAAATTTACAAAGTTATTATTTAACTGAGTTCCAGATGATCGAGTCTCTATTGTATACGAACATAGAAGCTCCGCTCACAACCCGCTCACTCACTAATAGTTGCCGTTATAAAAAACTATTGTTCATAGATAGTGCGGTATCTAGTTGGAGCGCAGCGGAGACCAATCCTTAATCTAAGCTTTTGCTGTAAATAATCTCTCTGACTTCATGAACAGCCATTTCCAAAGTGATAACTGGAGATGTAATCATATTGGTATATAAAATCTGTCAAAATTATTCATTTATAATTATTGTTCCAATAACCTACCGAGAAAAAAAGCATCTAAGTATATAAAAAAATTTTTCATATTACATTTTACTATTTTAATATTCTTCACTAATAGATTTAATTAATATAACTAATAATAATTGTAACCTCTTAATGCATATCCAAGAAATAATAACTCAACATTATGTTGGCCGCCTCGGGTGACTCGGGGGTCAATATCATTTAACGTCCGTATTTTCTAGAAATGTAATTCGTAGCTCATAAGGAGATCTAGTTTTAGGGGTGCAGCTACTCATTCATATTTTTGTGACATCTAGTTTCACCAGGAATATGATCTTATGAATACTGAACGCTTTCATGTGATTATAAATTAGAATTGAACGTTTTAGATTTGATGTTTCGTGTGCTAAATATAAGAACTACACTTTCTCTTAATTTTTAATATCGATAGGTAGACGATCCTCACTAGATATTATTAACATCGTGTCTATATTTGTGGCTTAATTATGGAGTGAAAATTAACAATTCTTATTATTGCTGTACTTACACCTTGTACGTTTTTTCTCAATGTTTGGTTGATATTAGTATCAGCTGTGTATGATGGATTTTTGTTGCGCTATATTTGCGTTAAAAGAGAGATTACAAGCTATTTTTCAACCGTTTTGCAACAATAATTAACAAACAATTGTGATGTATTTAATCTGCCTTCGTACTCATATTATGTAGTTAATTAAATTGTGAGTAGAATATTAGCTTTTAGATGTATTTTGTAAGACCATGTAGTAACTGATTCAATATCATGTAGTTCATCGAAAATTTTATATGTCGCTGAGTAATTGAAGATTGTGTAATTTTTAATAATATGGTGTGTTATTTCGTACAACGACTGAGTAGACTTAACATTCAGGAATAAATGTATGTACCGATTTCTTGTTTACTTCATATTTTAAAGCAGATTTTCTTACCTTCGCTTAACATTAGGATAATATTATGTAAGAAATAAAATCGTGCAGAATCTGCAATTAAAAATTGTAATTGTTCTTATCATAAAGTGTGGCGCGAGGTCAATTAAGGCTCGCTACATTATTCTCGTATCGCATATTTTCATTCTATTTAGATGTATCACAAACAATACACTTGAAATTGTTAGCGCGATGTACCTTCGCTAAAGCGTACCAAAATCGATGTAAGGTCAGCATAAATAAAATGCGGACATCAAGTTAAATAAGTCAGCGTTATCATATTGCCTTATACGTTTTTATATGTACTACCTTCATGTAGCTGCAATTCTGGTAGCTGAAACGTGATACTTGTGATTTTTCATAGTATAACTGGCTTAATCGGACTACATTTCAATGTGGCTTACTCTAATAGTTAGATTTATATTTTTGTGTTGCAGCGCCATCTTGTGTAAAGTTATTTTTTAGTTTGAATTTTAGCAGTTTTGATGGTGATCGGGTGAATATGTTATGGCGCTGTAACACTGTCTGATACCGGCTCGTAACGATACAGTACATAAAATAGAATTTCGTCTCCGTAAAAAAACGCTCTAAATTTACGCCTCAAACAATAACATAATAATATAATGGAATACTTCTCTATATATTTAAAATATTATATAATATAATTCTTTTGTATTGTTACATAACCTGTGCAATGGTTCTAATTATTTACTATTCTATAATAATTAAATAACATTAATTGAAATTTGTTCACACCGAAAGAACAACATTTTATGTGTCTAGTTATTCCATATTTTTCAATAATTACTTATAGTTAATAGTTTTCCACGATGCGATTTTAATAGCTGCCGATGTTTTGTTCATGTATTTTTAGGATCAATATTCTTAAACAAATAAAGTGAGATTAAATAACAGCGATAATTTGTAACAACGACTAATAAGCTCATGTGCACTAGCCCTTAGATGCATCGAGCAAATTACCGCTTGCCAACTATCGATACAGATAGATTGATAGTTGGCAATCAAAAAAGATTGGTAACATTATATACCAATACCGTAATAGTTACTGTCCCGATATATCCAATAGTATATTAGATTAGATTTAGATTAATGCGGTAAACATGTGTTTGTTACCTTTCTTATCGTTGATGTTATAGTTAGAGTAAATTATATTTTTATTACACAGTATTATTTGTATATATAATAAAGGCTGCCGCACACTCAGCTAGGTTCCAATTCTGTAAATTAAGTTAGTAAATTTTATAGCCATATCTTAATAATGCACATTTATTTATTCGTTTAATATAATTAATACGTAGATACAAACTGTTTTACAACGATATTTTATAAGCGAATCGTTAATTGTATATAGGAATACTTTCATTTATCCTTCCCCTTGTCTTAAAATCGATCGTCGTTTCATGTACCTAACAATTCAGATTTTAGAATATCTACACTTTGTAGCGAGGAGAAAAAAAAACTTCATCATGTCTTACAAGAAGATTGGTTCTCACAATAATGATTTTTTGTAATATCACGTAAAATATTTAAACATATATCTTACTCTATGGATAAAACTCGGTCGCTTATGATGCGGCGTTTCATCCGCTACGGTTGCGTGTTATAATGATAATTAAAAGACATTTAACATTATGTCCTATAAGCTCGTATTTCTTCGGATCGTAATGATAGAGTTAAGAATTTCTCTTGCTATTAAATTTTTTATTTGTTAACTTGCTTCTTTTGATTGTTGTTCCTCTGAATGAAGCACGCGTCTGTGAATAAACTTCTAAATTTAAGTACAGTTCCCGACACGCAAAAGGAGCAATGACGTTACTGTACTGTAGTGATTTTTTAAAGAAATTGTTGGTAAAATAAGGAAGGAGAGACATGCAGTACCAGTGGTATCTCTCGGCGGCGACGTCGGCGTGTTCTTTTTACACGATGGTTTTACATTTAATTGACTTGACAAGCACTTTATATGCTTGAAATAAAGCTTAAAGTTATATTACTGTGTCTGTACACATGTTCAAATATACCCCCAGCCTCGACCGGTTTCCGTGCTCTTTTTCGTGGCGCTAACTAAACCAACTCCAAATATATTAAGCTCGGAGTCTGTGTCGGCAATTATATTATAAAATATGAAGAACAACAATTTACTAGCATTTTTTCCACTCAAACCTTCTTTATTTCAAATTTGTTAAATCGATTTAAGAAGATGAATCCTTAATTGTTTCTATGTTTATGTCCTGTTAGTTTTAATTTGCGCACTTTATGTGCTGTAATCAGTTTGTCCCATGTTATGTGAATGATATTGAAGTGTTTATTGTTTGTTATTATTATTATTATTAATATATTTTGAATTATGTTAAAAGCTTAGATCGTTTAAACGTCTAGATAGACTATGACAGCTGTGAAAATGTTGAAAAGATAGACTTTAGAATTACTAACCTCTATTTCGAACAATTCACGCACACTAAGACAAAGTGTCATAAAAATCGCGAGAATAAGACGTAGCTTGCCACGCACCTAAACTAATATTCCTGGCCTGTTTTATCGGTTGTCTAACAGCAAGAGACTATCTAGACGTATGAATTATGTAAGGTTAAAAGCATGCAATACACTTCGGTGTAATATGTGACACGTATGTAAGTTTAGGCTTTCTGTTTTATAAAAATGGAAATAGATAATAATTTTAAATCTTTGTTTTATTTCCTCCAACCGTATCTTGGTCAATATTATAAAGTAACATAATTTATAAGTGTGGGAGGGACGACTCACGTGTTATATTTGCTGACACCATATAAACTCTTTTATTTCGATACGGCTAGTGGTCGAATGCATGAAGATGTAAATATTTCATAAATTAACACCATTCTTACTTTGATACGGCAATTCCGTCCATCGCATCTTTGTATCGCATCAAGTCCCGATGCATTCGCTCTTGGATGCCGAGTAGAAAACTATTTCCTTCGCACACTACAAACAACTACCTAAATATCATAAATTAGCCGGAAGACGTCCAGAGCTGGACAAAGGCCTCTAACACAAAGCTTCGCGACGATCGGTCCTGCGCTGGGTATTCCGGCGAATCTGACCAGATCATTGGAAGACCTACCAACACTGCACCCTCCGGTAGGTGGTCGCCATTCGAGGACTTTCCCGTCCCCCGGCCATCTGTGCGTCGAAGTATGTGCCCTGCCTACTGCCACTTCAGTTTCACAATCAGAATAGACATAGACAGACGAAATAAACAAAATAAACCTCTCAATTATTTTTTATACAAGAGCAGGGAAACCGGGTTGATGGGTGTTTTACCTGATGAAAATTGATCACCGCCGCCTACTCCCTCTTAAACGCCAGTAGAATCACTAAAATTGGACGGTCTTTAAGTCCATACGTTTTGTGAAGGTATCTATGCCTTAAAGTGCATTCTAGTTAAAAGTACGTGGTGGAAAGTTGCTTGAATACGCATATTTTTTTAATGACACACTTCCACACACATTATCTTGCCTCAAACTATGCATAACCTGTACTATGGGTGCTTTCCAAGACAAGTATATATTTATAACAATTACGTACATAAATGTTCTCATTTACCAGGATTTGAACTCAGACTGGTGGCTCAGTATTTGAACTCAGGTTCGGAGGAGGAGGGAGCAACGTCACACATCTAGATAGAGATTATGATAGTTAGTTGGCGCTAACAGACACTGTTACCCTCTGGAATTCGTATTCTAAAAGAAGTCCAGCTGCCTTTTATGACTGCTACAGATATCAGATCAGATGAATCAGATTTCTGTCCATTGTTTGGCTACGCTCCTGCACTTTGAATGCACGTGTTGTGGCATTTCTTCTGCCTACGTGCATCTGCATAAAGTGCTGTCTGTCACACCTATGATAAATAGAAGCTTATTTAATGGGCAGTGGCCGGTTATAATACCTGCAGTTATGCGTATACCCTGTATTCTGATCAGGTAGCAGTCAAACCTCCTCTGAATAATAATGCATGTTTCACGTCTTTTTAGCTAGTTCGTCTGTAGCATTATGGCCTAGTGGCTTTATGGACATTTCAGAGTTACAAGTTTACGTTAAATTGGACTGAATTGCGACATTCCAATATGAGGAAAGAGGTTATGGAGTTGTTTTGTTGCGCTTAAGTACGGATATCCAAGATCCACCTGGCGATGATGGTGTGTCCATGAGTCAATTGAGAAAGTTCCAGGATATGCTTTGCAACCATTGATGGGAAACCATTGATCATCTTTGTAACCACAGAGTATGATGACAGGTATTTTCCCAACATTATTCAAGCAAGCGATAGGCGTTCCACTTTACAAGAGTAGAAATAAACTGTCCATCTCAAACTACAGGCCTATCTCACTACTAAGAGCCTTGAGTTAGGTATGCTTTGATCTCCTTTTCCTAATACAGTTTGATACCGTGTCCATACATATCCTACTCCGAAAAATGGATGGCCTTATTATATGAGGAACGCCACTTGACTGGTTCAATAATAACCTCATTGGAAGGACGCAAAAAGTTAAACTTTCAAGTATACGAGCAGAACTTAAATGTGACACACGGCATTCCCCAAGGTACGAGTAGTACGTTGGGTTGAGGAACTATCCAAAATCTCCGAACTTCTTACGGTACGGCATCTGTATATACTTAGATAAAAGCGTTACTCGTTACCATCGGTTACACCGAATTCCACCACTGGATAGTATTCCCCGACATCGACCTGTAATACGCATTCCCCGAACAAAAAGTTCATTTGCACTACGCCAATTACGCCGATATCTTTACAAAAACATTAAAACGAAACTTAAAATAATGCATTCATATATAAACATGAACTTAGTTATAAACTCAAGAACATGTTAAGGAACCTAAATTATGAAGCCACTAAAAATCTCATTCGTTAATGTCTGCTTATATTAGATATAGTATTAGATAAATAAAAAGCTTAACAAATATTCACACACACACACACACACACTGCCATAATATTTCATGGGAGAACGTGTAATAAGACCCGCAGAATAGCTGAAATTAGTTGGTTGACCTAGTAGGATTACAAAAACATTAGAAAATAATCTACTCACTATAAAAACTAATTACATTTGCTTTAGTAGAATGCGAGTACACAACATACGCCCTAAATCTATATATATAAAAATGAATTGCTGTTCGTTAGTCTCGCTAAAACTCGAGAACGGCTGGACCGATTTGGCAAATTTAGGTCTTGAATTATTTGTGGAAGTCCAGAGAAGGTTTAAAAGGTGAATAAATAGGAAAATGCTTCTAAATTAAATAAAAACAATAAATTTGTTTTTTCTTTGATGTGGCCATACATAATTTCTATAAGAGAATTTATTGACGCACGGTTTGACAGTTCTGCTGTGAAACAATTTCATTACGACAGCAGGGTGCATATTTGACGTAGTAATTTTTTGATGTTATTATATAATATTATTGACAAATTCATCTAAGAACATTGTTTTATTTATTATATACAGAACAACGTCTGTCGGGTCAACTAGTAATATATAAAATAGTTATTATTGTCATCATTAGTTTCATAACCACAATTGTTTGTCACCTAAACATATGTTGATGTTTATTTTCTTTGACATTTTACATTGCAGAACTGGGAAGAAACTGACCCCCATATCACGGGCTATCCTAGTTTGGGGGTCGAGGGTAATTTTAAGAAAAAATGTTATTTCTTTTTGCAACAAATAAAGATACACTTTCACACTTCAGCTGTGTTCTGGGTCACCATATTATAGTAACCCCTCAGAGTGGGCTTACGACGGATGTGTAAAGCTATAACTAAACTTTTACACTGATAAAAATCAATATGGGCCTTCTTTGTTTCGGCATTAATATGACTAACCCAATTCAATTCATTATCAAGAATGACTTACAGATATTTAACTTATTAATTTGATAGGGAGATTTTGATGTTAAGTGTTTGTGATAGTTGAAGTTCTGGTAACTTCCTCTTATTGGTGAAAAGGATAAGTTATGTCTTTTTCGGATTTACTAACGTTCCTCACTATTCTTCGACATTCTGAAAAGGTTACATTTCATTAAAAATACTTTACACTGTACATTGTTGTTTCCATTTATCTGTATTGATACCTACCAAACAAAATGATGACCTCATGAACAAAACCTATATTATTGTATCGTCTTTCTTTTAGCCTCTTTAGGGTACTGTCCACCAAGGAACATAATATAATATACAATTTGATACCTGGGAATGTGTGTTTTTGGTGATATTGTGCTTACTTCTCTGTTTGCGTCCGTGTAATTGCCGTCTTCTTTTTAAGCGATATCAATAGATTGAGGTCGATTTTAGACATTATTCTTGCGGCTTAGTTTGTTGAGTTTATGCTACTAAAGAACTACCAGGCGTACCTACCAGTGAATTTATATTTATTATATATAGCATAAATTTTACCTGTTTTTTAATTTAATATGTTAGTTAAAACAACTGGTAACGTACAATTTTCGACTACTTAAGCAGTCAAAAATTGTACGTTTAATTCTATGTTATCTGTACTAAGTGTCACGTCTAATAGTTGTGTGTGCTGTTCACTTAGCACATTTGTTTCTCCTCATTTAAACTGCTTTCTCTTACCTGCGATCAGTGATCAAGACTATAATCAGTTCGATTCCAATAGATTGGGGTTTGGCGAGGTGGAACCACGTGTCCGTCTAACTTTAGTTAGGTAGTACAATAGTACATCGGATCTCTTGAGTTTACTAAACTTTTCTCATTTTATAATGAATGGCTCTTGGGGTTGACGTCTTATTCCGTATGGTATCATTTGTAGCTGGTGGTTTATTTTTAGATGTTTCTGCTTCTTCACAATGGTTGAAACGGTTGTGCCCACTCTGGGATGGCTTGTTTATGATCTTTTTTCTTCTTTCTTCTTTGCGGATTCGAAGAATTGAGTGTACCACCTGTGGCTTGGAACTCTTCTTGATATTCATCTACTGTCATGCCATAATACTGCCACTTTTTACTACGGATTCTCAGTAAAAATTAACCAGTGTAGTGTGGCACCTTCGAAGATGTGGTTATGTATAAGAAGCCCTACAATAAGCCTCTAAAAATCATATCGGACTATTTAATGACTACCAAAAGTTGTTCCAAGTATAAGTAACGTCCAAATTTTATTACCTCTCTCTCAAAAAACCTGCGAGCGTTTGCATAGCATCACACCACATCGCTAGTACCTCGTCTATAAGGAAGAGGTGCAACGTAGATTAGGAGTTTCTTGACCCGGAGACGGTGGAAACAGCACTGCCTGATGGATGCTCCCTGTTCTTCTTGATTTTGTGAGAGATCCCTGCTCGGGATGGAGATGCCCTGCTCTCAGGTTTGACTGACTGGCATCTGCGAAGCTCATAGCAGCGTATAACTTGCTCTTTTTCTTGAGGTCTACATCAGTTTTGAGTATTTGGTTTCATTCAGATAAGCTTGCTTCAAAGAGTATCGCTGATTCGATTCATTTCCAGGTGCAGTGGTTTCACTACATTATCTCTTAGCATTTCATTTATTATTGAAAATTTGTATTGTAGGGTCTTTAAGTAGATTTTACGTTGATTAAATTAAATGTAGCAGTAATTATTGATTGTGTTAGGTTTATAATATTGTGAAGTGAAACCACGAAAATATTTGAATGTCTGTCAAGACGAAACATGTGCCTGCTCTTAAATTTGTAACAACTTTACTTGTGAATGTTTCTAGCAAATAAAGAACTTTGACTTTGACTTGGACTTTGGGTGCCATCCAAGTGATTCGCGGACTGCGAGTATATTTCCGTTTTCGTCTTCTTTCTAGATGACCAGATGGTGGTGCCACAAATGATAGTAAATAGACAATGTAATGGGGATTGGTAGGCTAATAGGTTCAGCCGTGAGCCGGTTCCTGAGCAGTTGCCTCCCACCTTCCAATACCAGGTGTAGCCCAGGTGGCAAAAAATGCCAAGATGAGATGTTATTATTACGATTATGCCTAGTGGTAGAACCTCGTGGAGGGATTTTTCAGGGCTATGTAAGCCTGATGTGGATTTTCACCTCCCAAAGTGAGGATCATTTATATCCATTATCCATGTTTGTTGTGAATCGTGGGAAAGTGACATTGGTCGTGGATAACCATTTATTGATCGATAGAATGAGGTATGGTTATCCGGTCAAACAGCTTTGTTCTACGCCCCGTAAAAATGCGGTAGAACACTCACAGCGAAGCGAAGTCTCTTTACAGGATCAAGCTATTAAGTGTTGGGTTGTATATTGTTTCTCATATATATAAATGATCTTCCTAACTTAATAGACGATGATTGTACTCTTTTTGCTGATGACATTTCTATTTTGATCCCATGCTCTAATTTAAAACAACTAGAAGAAAAATTAAATATTACAATGGACAAAATCTTTTGTTGGCTAAATAATAATAATCTTGAACTTAATATTAATAAAACTAAAATTATACCTTTTAAACCTTATCAAAAATCCCCCTTAAATATATCATATTCTTACAGAAATCCACAACTTGAAACAGTTGACACAGCTACACTACTGGGAATTGATTTAGACTCACACTTGACATGGAAGCCATATCTACAGAAATTAAAAAGCAAAATGTCATCTTTTACTTATGCTCTTTACCAACTAAAACGCGTAACAGATTTCAAATCTGCCCTTGCTGCTTATTATGCATATGCACATTCTAGATTATCATATGGAATATTAATATGGGGAAACTGTAGTGAAATAAAAGATATATTTATTCAACAGAAAAAATGTATCAGAATTTTAGTAAATATTCAGCAGATGGATTCATGTAGACCATATTTTATTAAACACAAAATTTTAACTCTTTCTTCAATTTACATCCTAGAAGCATGTAAATTTGTTAAAAAACATTCGGACTTATACTCAACACTACCAAATAACAAGCGAAATAATAGAAATTTAAACAAATTAAAAATTCCCCAAACAAGTATGTCATTAGTGTCATCGAGCCCTCACCACATAGCAATAAAAATTTATAATCACATCCCAAACGAAATTAAAAATAAAGAGAAGCCTTCTCTATTTAAAAGACATCTTAAAATTTTTTTAAGTTTCAAAATGCTTCTACGATTTACCCGAATTTTTTAATTACAAGTGTGAGAATTAGTTACAATATAGTATAAGAATGTATAAGACTTATTTATTTTATGTATAACGTTGCTGTGCCCTTGCAGGGTGTCACATATATGTCTACCCATTAATGTACCAACCATCCTACTGTAAAATGTGACTTGCAATAAAATATTTTGATTTGATTTGATTTGATTTGAGTTATACACTGAGTTCTGGATCTCCGACGATTCTGGCAGCTCTGCACTGCCCGCGCTCAATTTTCATTCCACATTGACCTGAAAACTCCGCCTAAGAAAATGCAGCCCACAGTTTGGTTTTAAGTGGAAGAAAATTTCAAGAACCTGCACTGTAGAGGAATGCCAGACATCCTTATGGTTTGGTTGATATTTTGGTTTGTAGCTTGTGGCGCGATTGTGGATTTACTTATAGCAATTTTCTCAACTTCTTTGGGAATCGTCAAAAACGGAAAGACAGAAAGGGTCCTTGATAGATGTTATTGACGTGATATAGTGGAAAGCTCCTTTGGACAGGATGCCGACCAGATTATGGGTACCGCGACGGCGCCCATTTTAAACATTATTAACATTATTGTGTTTCGGTCTGAAAGGCGCCGTAGCTGGTGAAATTACTGGGCAAATAAGACTTAACATCTTATGTCTCAAGGTGACGAGTGCAATTGTATTGCGCTCAGAATTTTTGTGATTTTCAAGAATCCAGAGCGGCACTGCATTATTATGAGCAGGGTGTATACCATTAACGAATGTCCTGCTCGTCCTGTCCTTTATTTTCATAAAAAAATTGTTTCATTTATTTAACGTTGTGGAACCCTGACAAGAATTCGAATGCCACAAACTGACGATCGAAATGTTATGTCAGCCTTCAACAAAAGAGTTAGTCTAGATACTTGATGGTTTAAACCCTCACATAACCGTGTTACTCATCGCGTATTGTTAACCACTAAGAAAACCTTATTTGACTTCTCATCGACAACACACATAGAACAGATTTTTTCGCCTCCACTTGTATGAGAATCAACTGGATCTCAAAACTTCGAACGATTTTCACGTTCATCCAGGATCAATACTTCAAGCCGTCTCAAATACGGTCGCATGTATCATCTCAGGTCAGGTACACCCCAGTCAAATTGTTGGAGATCCAGTAGGTCCTCCATGACTAGATAGGTGCTCACATGCACGATAATAGTGTGAAAAAAGCTGTTTGATTGTGTTTGAGCTGTTTGTGAGCGATATTTTTTTTATGGAATAGGACGACAAACGAGCGTACGGGTCGCCTGGTGTTAAGTGATCACCGCCGCCCACATTCTCTTGCAACACCAGAGGAATCACAAGAGCCGGCCTTTAAGGAAGGTGTACGCGCTTTTTTTGAAGGTACACATGTCGTATCGTCCCGGAAACACCGCACAATGAATCCCATTCCATAGCTTTGTAGTACGAGGAAGAAAGCTCCTTGAAAACCGCACTGTAGAGGATCGCCATACATCCAGATGGTGGGGATGATATCCTAACTTGTGGCGTGTCGTGTGAAGGTGGAATACGGCGGCAGGAAGCAGGTTAAAAAGCTCTTCGGAACACTCCCCATGGTAAATACAGTAGACACACAATAAAGCGTCGTCTCTACGCAACGCCAAGTGATCCAGCCGTTCACAGAGCACTGGGTCCCCGACAATTCGAGCTGCCCTGCGTTGCACGCGGTCAAATGGATCGAACTGATACTGGGGTGCGCCAGACCAGAGATAACAGGCATCCATGTGTGGCCGGACCTGCGCTTTGTAGAGCACTAGAATGTGGGCCGGCTTGAAGCATAGCCGTGCTCTATTAATGATCTCCAGCTTCTTCGAAGCCAATTTGGCTTTGCCCTGCAGATGGCCACGGAATTGGCAATCACTCGAGACCCAGTATTCCGATACTAGGCGAGGCTTTAAGTAAAGTGTTGTCGAAGAGCGGTGATACGATAAATGGGGTTTTTTTAGTGGTAAACGCACAAACTTGAGTCTTCGGGGGGTTAAATTGGATAAGGTTCAATTTACCACATTCCGCGACCTTCTCGAGAGAGGACTCGATAGAAGACACACGTTTCTCCCGGCACTGGTCGACGATTTCCCGAGAGAGACCTGCATGGCCCGTGTATACGGTATCACCAGTTCTGTCGTCTGCATAGAAATGTATGTTGGAGGTGTCCAACATATCATTGATATGCATAAGAAACAGCGTGGGAGATAGCACACAGCTTTCTGGTACTCCAGCGTTCACGGACATGGGATTCGAGCAATAACCGTCGACAACGACCTGTATGATGCACCCAGTGAGGAAGCTGGAGGTCCACTTGCATAAGCTCTCGGGAAGCCCAAATGATGGAAGTTTTGAGAGGAGTGCCTTGTGCCATACACGATCAAAGGCCTTCGCTATATCCAGGCTAACTGCCAGGCCTTCCCCCTTGCTTTCAATAGCTGCCGCCCATCTATGTGTTAGTGGCGACAGCCGTACTGTCGGTCGTTGATCAACAGGTGACCCTCAAGGTATTCCAAGAGCTGGCGGTTAATAATGCTCTCCGTGATTTTGGAGAGCAGGGAGGTAATAGCAATAGGCCTGTAATTCGGCATACGGATCCGCACTGTCTCCCTTTTTTTTTGGATCGGATGTACAAGGGCTGACTTCCATGAGTCAGGGACTACGCTTTTTGAACAAAAGTGCCGGAATAAACGCGTTAGCACCGGCGTCAATTCAGAGGCACACGTTCTAAGCATGATTGAAAAATGCCATCCGGCCCGCTCGACTGCCCTGTGTCCAACGAAAACAGAGCTCGCCGAGCAGTTTTCTGTCTGAACTGTACTTCAGAGCTCTGACACCGCGGGATGGTTGGCGGTGTTTTTCCGTTGTCGTCAAGAGTCGAGTTGGAGGCAAAACGAGTGCACTGGAGATCGGCTTTCTCTTTTGCCGCATGGGCCAGGGTGTCATTCCTCATGTGCAATGGCGGCATGGACGGCTGGTTGAAGTTACAACACAAGCTTTCAACAACAACCAGAACTTGCGTGTTCCGGTCGGGTAACTGGATTCTCTGGACTCGCCGATTTTGACGACGTGCATCGATTTCGCCGCTTAAAAAATCTGGAGACATGGTTATATTTTCTCTTCAGAACTTTGAAGTTCGGATCCTTTGCCCCAGCGCTGCAACCCAAGCTTTAACTGACGCATCCAACCAGGGCTGTGATCTGCCACCATCACATCGGCTACTGCTACGGCGCAGGTACTAGGATCATCCGAAGGCAAACAAACCTTGCCCCAAGGGTAGGATGCAAAAAAGGAACGCATCCTATCCCAATTTGCTGACTTGTAGTGCCAAACGCAGCGGGTCTCCGGTGGTCTGCGACGTTATCGTCGGATGGGCACTACACTCCTGACCAGGCAATGGTCGGACGTTCCAAGAGGGGCGTCGACAGAGACCTGGTAACTATCGGGATGTGTAGTCAGCAGAAGATCTGATATCCACATCCGGGAGCCGCGTTGGCGACTCAACCAATTGGGACAGACCATACGCCAATGCAAAATTATGCACAGATGGCCCTGCGTACTCTGTGGTACGTGATCCAAACCATTCGGTATTGTGCCCTTTGAAATCACCCAAGACTACGATTTCAGTGGAGGGGATCTGTGCAAGCACGACAACAAATGCCGCTTGAATGCAGCCCATGAGGTGATCCGTTTCTGCGTTACCACTATGGGACCTGTAGATACACGCATAGATGCGGATACGGTCCTCTAAATCTACGCGGAGCCAGAGAGTAAACAGGTCCCTGCCCCCAAAATTGCCGAGACGGCGACACCAGATATCTTCAGTAACGTACACACATACCCCGGCATGAGGCAAAAAATTATGCTCAACTTTGTACCCGTGATACGTTAAGTATGACGTATCGCAAGGTCGAGATATCTGCGTCTCCGTAAGGAAACACAAGGCCGGCTGCGCCGTCTCAAGGTGGTGGTGAACGGCGTTTAAATTGGAGTGAATTCCCCTGATGCTACAAAAGTCCACATTAAGCGCGGAGCGGGGTGCCGTGGTGTTGCTGCCCTGTTTGTCCTGTGGTACTGTGCCCTCCTCAGAATACGACGGGCAGGCCGAGCACGAATGCTCGGGGAGGGATTTTCCGACTCTGGTAGAGCTGGTACCCTCCTGGGGTAATATCTTTTGTAGGACCGCTCTCATATTTTGTTTAAGGTGGTTTCCTGTCCTTGACACTAACCTATGCGAAACATAGCGGCACTACGCCGCTACTTCACGCCGGTATTGTGCAATTGTGGTAAGTAACCCTGACGAGGCAGGCCCGATTGTGCTGACGTCATAAGACGACAGCGTGACTCCTCCACTTTCAAAAAGCCCGTAGTCGCCTTTTACGACACCCTTGGGCCTGGGACTACCCTATTCTTTTAACGCCCCGGGGAAGCACAGGACAAAGGTGTTTGATCTGATTACATCGGACTATGTGCTAAAATCTGTACACTCTAAGAAAAAAGTGCAAGAATATATCATAGTAGATTTGATGTAATCTTTCTGAAAATACATAAATACACAAGCTATTCCCAAGTAACTGATATTTTTTTTATAGTAAAACGAAAGCGTACGGATCACTAAGTGATCACCGCCTCCTACATTCTCCTGCAACACCAGAAGAATCACAGGAGCTCTGTCAGCCTTTTAAGAAGGTGGTAGGTTTTTTTGAAGATGCTCATGTAATATCGTCCTGGAAATTCCACGCAAGGAAGCCCATATGCACTTGTTTGTCTTCACATCGTATTAGCTTTGGATGAATATCACCCTTCTAAATTGTGAGGATGATTAAGTTTTTGGCATGACGTGCGAAGGCTGAATTCAGTTACCGCAATCAGATCAAATAGCATTTGGGAATACTCCTCGTGATAAATGCGATAGAAGACACACAATAATGAGTAAAGAGAAGTCTCTACACAACGCCAAGTGAGTGGGTGTAGTAGATACAACCTCCATGTATGTATGCACCTGCAAAGTTTAATTATGTTGTGGCAGAGGTTGTATTGTAGCACAGCTATTGGGTTCATCCTTTTATCCAGTCCACAGTTGGTTCAGTCAAGGAGCATAACATCGTTTGAAGTACTGCCCCTCTTCTCTTCAACCCAGGGGGGCACCTTGCAACCGCTCAGTACATCATCTGGGTATCCATGAATTGTAGCCCGTTCCTGCGGCATCCTGAACTTTAAAGTAGGCCTCGCCGCACCCAGCTGAGAGAGCCGAGGTGGTCTTTCTCTCAAAGACTGCCTTCACGGTGTTTTCAGTTCATATAATAATCTAAGGTAATCCATATTTTTCATGACATGATCTACATATAGCTAGGTATACATAATAATTTTTGGGTATAGCTTCTTAAATAGCCGAGTGTGTCCATAATTTTATTTAAAAATACCGGGCCATGTCGGTAAATCGATTGCATGTGATGATTTCATTGAATAATTAAACGTTATTACATTGAGGACATTTGGATACATTGAAAACACTTATTGGATGGCTGTATTATTAGCCCGTACAGCTTGTAAATCTAAGCTGACATAACTAAAATGAAATATTACTAAAGCACGATAAACTGCGGTTTATTATAAACAATAATCATTCACCAAATTTCAAACGCCCACCGCTTGTCATCCAATCGTAATAAACGTGCTGGGGGTAAAAACCGCCCCTTGATGTCGGTGCCTACCCTTACTTGGACCGCCCACGTACCAACGATTATGTCACTTGTGTTGAAAGCCGAGCCAACATTGGTCTAGGTGAGTCACTTTTACATTTAAATCTAATATTAAAACAGCGAAGTTGCGAGACTTTTTGAAATTTTCAACAGCTGCTTATGTCACTATAAATAAAATGTATTTTATATGTATTCTGTGTGATTGAGATGTTATATGTTCATGTTTTAAAATCGATTTATAATTTCACTAAAAAAACATTGCATTTGTAAAATTGACATCGCAATTCATTTACACATTATCAGAGTTAGTGTAAAGGAAATTTATACTTAATTCAATATTTAATTGGACGCTACAATAATTCAATAATGAATTAAGAACTAAAAAAAACAGCCGAATCAGTAATAAAATGCGAGTATTAACCTTAATTGTTGGTACAAATTTTCATGATGATAATTAGCGAAAAATAATTAAAATGAAAACTTTAATTCACTTCCGGGTAACCGTATCTATACAGCATTTAAAATTTGTATTGATGCAATTAATGTTGTTCTTGGTTGTTTTATTTTATTATAAAAATTTCAAATTTGACAAATTCTTAAAACAATCAGGTTCTTTTTACTAAATAACGTCGATCGGTTGAGCTAGTAAAACATAGAAATAAAATTATTTTAACTTTATAACTTGGCTTACATAAAAAAAAACTTATTTTGCTATAAAACTCCGTAGAACCACTTTTTTATTGTGAACCTAACTACCTATCTACAAAATATAAAACCATTCATTTATATAAATAAACATAGTAAAAAAGAATACGCAGTTATAAACGTGGATGTAAAAGACAATATGTTGCCAATTAGCTTAAATTATATAGTATAATTGCTATTAATTCATGGGTAACGTTGCATAGAATCGCAATGTAAGTTTCTTGTCAGCTCTTCGAAGTAGAGAAGTACTCGAATAATCGGCTGATGTAATGAAGAACCGATGGCCGAATCATATGATGTCATGAGTAAAAAAAATGTTTTTTACTGATATATTGTAGCTAGCTCCCCGTTATGTTTTGTTATTTATGACCAAAAAACGTGAAATCTGCAAGTATGGCAGCTAGGTACCACAGCGCCGCCTTCTTTTGCCGTAAAGCAGTAAATAATGTGCAAATAATATTGTGTTTCCACTTCAACGGCAACATTACTGGGCTAATGGACTTGACATATTATATCTTTAAGCGACGAGCGTAGTTGCGATGCTAATTAGATTTTTTTTAAATGTAGACTTTCGAAGCAAGCTTAGCGTTAAGCGTTACCGAAGCCGCCTAAAGTGACTGTTGTCAGTAATGCCTTGGTGACTTCGAATGCCCATGACAGACGTTCATCAGTGGTATCGCCCACCACATCTCGATAGCTCTTATAAAAGTACTTCATTATGTATTTACATAAATTGATCATAGAAGTTTTTTATGAAAATAAGGGACGAGACGAGCAGGACGTTCAACTGATGGTAATTGATACGCCCTGCGCAATGCATTGGCGCTCAGGATTCTTGAAAACCCCAAAATTTATGAGCGGCACTACAGCTTCGCTCGTCACCTGGAGACATAAGATGCTAAGCCTCATTTGCCTAGTAATTTCACTAGCTACGGCGTCCTTCAGACCGAAACATAGTAATGTTTTCACTGTTTCACGGCAGATATTTCTGTTGCCGTTGTGGTACACATAATCTAGCCGGCATCCTGTGCAAAGGAACCTCCCTCTGGTAAGAAGTGGAAGAAGATGATGACCTTTTAATTCGATATATAAGCAAATGATGCCGAGACACCATTATAATTAATAACGAAAATAATTAAGTAGCGCGGCAGTAACGCTGGCACCTAATGTCACAATCATATTTCGTTCTCTACAGTTTTCTTGCTGCGAAATTCTACTTCTAACCAAGACTCCAGAGCGGCGCTGCATTGTAATGGGCAGGCCGGTTACCTTCAGTTGAAGGTCTTGCTAGTCTAGTCACTTTTTTGGAGTTTGTTGTTTGAGTTTACTCCTTAAGAATCGATTTTCATATACGGCACCCGGAATGAGAAAAATATTGAGTGTAAAATCTACTTATCAAATGGCATAGTAACGTTTTTGGTGAGCATCATTTCTCGCGCACCTTTCACTTTCTTGTATTTTGAAGCTTTATTATATTATTGAAATTGATTTATTATTATACTTTCATAAAGTTAAGTGAACGTTCTATAAATTATGGAAGAAAGTGGTATAAATAATAGTGCCGGAAAATAAGCACGTACCCACTAAGTAAGTTACAATTCATACATTAATATGACATGTATTGTATATATAAACATGTGTGCTTTGTATTTATTAAATATTGAATTATCAATATAGTTCATACAAATTTATATGAGCTATGCACATAATTAAATGTTTAATTTAATATGGAGAGTATATTATATAGCGCATTTCACGCCAAATAGACAATTTTTAACCTAACCCATTATTTTATTTTTTTATTTAATACGCTTTTATTAGCTTCTGCTGTATGTCTGTTTGTAAACAACTCCATTAGACTTGATTTTGTTTAGTACCTGTTCAAAGACAATCGTTCTTGAGGAGTAAACTCCAGTCGTGCGTCGGAGCTGACACATACACTTTTTATATCAAATATCAAATTAGTTCTACGCATTTGTCATTTTCATACCAATGGATTTAACTCTATTTTCATAACACAAAATACCGAAAAAAAATTTTATGACCGATACGGGACTTGTTCAACTCTCAGCTTGTTGCTTCATGTGGCAACGCGAGAGGTTGCGGGTTCGGGACTCTCATCATCAGGTGCTTTAATTTTGTGTTAGGCTTTATTTGTGTAATTAATCCCAGAAGTGAGCGTTATCACTTTAAAACGTAACAAACTGTTTCTATTTTCATTATTCATTCGGGGCCGGACTGCTACTGAACTGACCAACTTTGATTTGTCAATATGTGCTTTAACTTTAGTTTAATGTTCAAAATACCTGCTAAGTTCCTAATTGAAAGCGTAGCTGGCTGCTTACGACTTGTAAAGCAAAATCGATTACATTCACTATATAGGAGCTACGAGTTACTATACAGAATGTATGTGTGTGCGCGCGAACTCGTTAGGTTGTTTTGTATTGAGTTACCGTTCACATCTTAGTGTAACTGTTACGATTGTTGATAGTAAACGCAGGTCACGTAAGGACTATTGCTCTCGCCCTGGTCTGGTGCAGGTATAAACTCGGACTGTCACTACACGCAAAGCAGTACTGCTTGAATTACTGGGGTTGCATTACGGCTGTTTTCAATAACCTATCTTTCCTTAGTTTAACTTACTAGAGGTACGCTTACCTATATTTCAGTAACATATCGGCATAAAGCATTGGACTATAACTTACGGCCGTTTTCAATAACGTAAATAATATATCTCGCTACGGATACATTGCTGTCACTGTTTAATGACAAGATATTATCTATCCATAGTTATGTCCAATGTAGTTACAGTCCAAAGTTATTGAAATGTGAGTGGGCGTAAAAAGAGAGATTAATCCACCTCTAGTAAGTTAAACTAAGGATAGATAGGTTATTGAAAACGGCCGTATATTGGACGTAACTATGGATAGATAAGATCTTGTCATTAAACAGTAACAGCAATGTATTCGTCACTAGAGATACGTTATTGAAAACGGGCGGCCGTTAGTTCATTTTGTGACTTATAGCACATTTCTCAGTGCTACCTCGTCACCACAATGTAGATTCATCAATTATCCTCACCATGTAGATATGAACCTTTCTCTACAGTGCGATTTTTAATGACCTTTCTTCTTCGTACATCAATTGCGCTTTCATTTGTAGGACGATACTACATGGGTATATACATGGGTATACTATATATATACTACCTTCAAACGATTAAATTGCATACACCTTCTTAAAAGGTTTGAAACGCTTCTTTCATTCTTTTGGTGTTGCAAGAGTGTGTGGGTGATCACTTACCATAATACCTAATGAGGGTTTGTCCACCTTTTCCGTACAAAAAGATAATATCGCTTGACTGATATAGTTTAGAAAAACATCTGATCTTGGATTGCGCATTGATACGCCTCTGTAAGATGGACCTAACTCTCATTAAGACAATGATCGTCTTCTAAAACCATATTTACGTTTGGGTGTAAGTAATCTAAATTATATATCTATAGAATATACATAATATAATTAAAATTCTTAATTTCTCGAATGTGCAATTTAAACCTTTTAATAAATTAATAACTATAAGAAGCCATAAGTAACAAAATAAAATCAATCTTGAATATCTTGTCTGTTTGTTTTTGTGAATTGGCGGCAAATCTAAAACTCTTGTTACACGTGAAAATGACCTAACGCGAGAAAATTTTCTGTCAACAATTTATTGTGACTTTCGTTGTGGGCTTAGTCAACAACAAAGCTATGATAGGCTGCGATTACCATTTCTTAATGAAGCCCCATCTCGTGCCACTATTTATAATTGGTTTAACGAGTTCAAGCGTGGACGTAGCAATCTCAACGATGATCCGCGTGAGTGACGTCCTTTAACAGCGACTACTGAAGTTAACATCAGTGCTGTACAACGCATGATAGAGGAAGATAAGAGAGTGACCTATCAGCACATATGGGCAAGCCTAGGCATTGGTACGAGTCAAGTTAAAAAAATATTACATGAACATTTAGGCGTCAGGAAGCTTTGTACCAGATGGGTTCCCCATACTTTAACCGACGACCAGAAACGCCTTCGCATGGACTGGTGTCGCCAAATGTTGGATAAGTTCAACGGCGGTGACTCAAATGCTGTATTTGATATCGTTACAAGTGATGAAAGCTGGATACTGCTGCGAATCCGAAACCAAAAGACAATCAGCTCAGTGGGTCCTTTCGAGGATCGGCCAATTAAGGTAAAGTCCTTTCTTTACCAAGTCTTTACCTAGAAGTCAAGGAAAAAAGATGATTGCCTCATACTTTGGTTGGAAAGGTCATTTCGCGACAGTTGTGCTAGAAGGTGGAAGGACAGTTACTGCAGACTGGCATGTCGCTGTTTGCCTGTTGTCTTGGAAAAAAATTGGCAGCAGCGTCCTTCACCACGACATTGCTTCAGCGCACTCCGCAAAACGGACTGTTGAACATTTCACATCCGCCATACAATGCTGACCTGGCGCCCTGCGATTTTTATTTATTCCCAAGAACTAAAGATAAAATTCGAGGTATTTTACTTTACGAGCCCTGAAAACGCGATGAAAGCGTACAAAAATGCCATAGAAGAGAAGGAAGAATGGGCCGACTGCTTTTTTTCAGTGATTGCATCGAATGCGACGATGTGTAGAGAGGAACGGAGATAAACAATCAAAGTATTCGCAACTTTCTACAATAAGCCGTTTTTCATTTTCTAAACATTTTCAGTGTTACCTAGGTACAGGTACTACTGCCGGTAACCGATGCGCTTCGCTTTACCTAAACAAATTCATATAATATACAAAACTTCATATCAAAGGTTCCTTCCTTGTAATATTATTTTTTTCTAATCATATTTTTATAATCAATTGATTACTATAAATTTTTATAAGTTCAATTATTACAATACTTATTTCTCTTTCCTGTTGTTGAAATGAAATAATGTCACAACAGAAGTGTCAAACTGTGTGTCAAAAATGTATCTCATAGAATTAAATACACACAGAAAAAAAATTGAAATAAAAAATGTTATATAAAAAACTATTCTATCTTTCATGATGGAATAAACTGCGCTAACCACAGAAACCATTTTATCACCTATGACAATAATATTAAACTCATTTGCAAAAAACCGGGAGGTTTTAATTATTTCCGTCCCTTTAGAAAATGCAATACCAAAAGAGGTTTTAATCATTTGAGGATATTACTCGCACATTTATAAAGTGTTGTGGTACATATTATGTCTACTGTGGTTTTAGTGCATACATTTTTTTACTCCAAATTCATAATTTAATAGTCGGATGCAGTTTAGTACGTATCGTGACGGGAATCGTTGATAATAATAATTCGTATTAACTCTAAGTCTTTTTTAGATTATTATTGTCAGATTGTCCTATTTCCTTGATATTTTTAAGTCTTGATACCATTATTAAGCGGTCTTTAGCATCGTTGATAGAACGATAACAGTGAGCGAAATTATAACGCTACTTGAGGAAGGGCTTAGGGTGTTCAATGTGATGTATCCCAGCTAAATGTGAGTCGTTCGACTGTCCAGAGGATTTGGCAACGATATCAAGAGACTGGTTCCATCTGTAGAAGGTCTGGGTCTGGAAGAAAACCATGCATAGAACCTCGAAAGGAGGGTCTTATAATAACTTGTTATTTCGACCTCAAAATACTCTAGAGGAAGTGAGAGGTGTGCAAACAGATTATGGACTGTCAGAAACTTCTCGCTGCTAATATATGCGTTCGCCGTTCAGTCCGTGGCCCCTTAATTACTCCACAAGCATATAGTTACTACACTTAGCTTCACTCGAATGTGCGGCGTGGTTATCACTCTTACTTCACTCGAATATTACTCTCAGATGATGCTAGAATATATCTATATGGCAAGGACCGACGTCAGCGGGACTGTGAAGGCAGTGGGAACGTTTCGCAGAAGTGGAGAGACACAGTTATGTGTTGGACCGTACGGAGTTAGTCTTCATAGAAAGAAAACGGTACTTTGAATGCACACTGGTATATATCAGAACTCCTTATTCCTATCGTAGAACTCGCATTAACGGAAAATTTGATTTTTATGGACGATAGTGATCGCGCTTAAAGTTCTGGTGATGAGGAAACGTATATTCAAGAGGTAGATATTCGTTCTTTGAATTGGTGAGCCTTAAATCCTGACCTGAATCCCATAGAGCACATTTGGGAGGTTCTAAAACGAAGAGTAAGATCGGTGCAGCCTTCTCTGCAAAACATCAGGGAGCTAAGGAATGTAATAGCTGCACAGTGGGAGCGTATTCAACGATAAGGAATAATGAAGAATAGCATCGATAACATGCCCGGACGAATGCAAGCTGTAATTTTTGCAAGAGACACACCACACTCGATATTAAACTTTCACCTATATTTTTTATGTTAAAAAAACTTCAGTTGTTACTCTAATCTTACGCCTGCCAGACATGGACTCTGACCGATAGAAACTAAGAAATTCAATTCAAATTCTAATAAAATGAATAAGAATAATAAAATGAAAAAGGATATGATATCACTTATTGAAAATCAAAAACTATATATGGTTACAAAGTAATATCGTACAAATAAACTTATTATTTAATAGCCTGAGGGCGGTCTCTCCATTCCCAATCTGTGGTAACATCAAGAGACTGATTTATGTTATAGTGACAACACAAAAAGTTTTTTTAACAATTCCTTTGAATTTTGTAATCTATTACATTTATTTTAAACATTTTCTGGGATCCTGTTGTAAAAGCATATACATCGCACCACAAAAGACTTACTAACTTGACTTAGCCGAGTGGTAGGCATCATTTATATCTGTTCCTGGGGTTAACATTATGGTTATGTCAGTTTCTAGCAAATTCACTTATGTGCCTATGTACATACATAAGTTTATAATTATATATAAATATTTAAGTTTGTCAGAGGAGAATTGAGAGAAGTAACATGGGACTAAGACTAAGAGACATAATTAGTAATATCACAATAAGAAAGAAAACCAATGCAAAGATGAAGCCTTATCTGTGCTACTCTTAAAATGGAAATGAGCTGGCCATACAAAGAAGAAAGATGGTCCAAACTAGTAAGGAACTAGTACTCTTTGAATAGGAAATGTAATCTAGGCAGGCCTAATGAGAGATGGAGCGATGACATAGTAGAAACAGAAGGAAAGATTTGGACAAGAATGGCAAGAGACAGGAACGAGTGGAAATTAATGGAGGAGGCTTTTACCGCTAAAGGCAGTCATGCCTTATATCTAAAATAATAAATAACAACACTAACAAAATATTTTTATTTAAAATAGTGAGTCATTAGCACATACTAATAAGTACAATTTATAAGTAAAGTAGTATGTATAGATGTAAGGAAGTAAAGCTCTAAATAAATAAATAAATGAAAGTTGAAAGACCGTTTTTTTAAGAAAGATAAAAATATATTTATATGGTTCAAAAATATATTTACAAACACAATAAAATAATAATACACAAAGTCTGCTTAGCATTATGTTGTGAAGCTAGCTAGTATTGTGCAGACGACTATGGGTTGGTTGCTTCTCAAGTAAACATTATAAATCAGTTCTTCATAAAAAAAAGGATTTACGAACAGAAATAAAATAAAACTATGAACAAAAATATAATTGGGAAACATTACTCATAGTTTTTAAAATAAAATTAAGTAAATTAAAATAAAACGACACAACCAACCAATAATAAAAATTACCTATAACAAAGGAAAATTTGAAATAAAAACTTGGTTATTAAATACAAACTGAACATATTTAGGTAAATTATATTTAAAATACAATATTAATCTTTTGCTGAGTCGGTATATTTTTGGGTTGATATTAAATAAAAACGGAGCTTCAACCTATAAGTTCTAACAGATGTACAGTTTACAATTGGTGGAGGTAAATCAATTCAACATTTCGTGGCAGCATATCGGAAATTGCTACGAAAAGCAGAAGTTTTATGAGTGTAGCAAATGAGTCGACAAGTTGTTCTTATATAACGCTGTGTGAATTTAAGTTTATCAAACTAATATTGCGGTTTATGCGTTCTAATTATACCAAACATTGTAGCAAAATATAGCTTGTGTCTTGCCTCCATTTTAAGTTAGTTTTCTTTATTAAGATCAGGAGCAACATGTTCTCGAAACGGAATAGGATAACAAAAACGCGCACTTTTATATTGTATACGTTTTATGTTATAAACAGATGCGCAATTTAGACTCTGGGATATTTTTTTAGTAATTCCATCGAAATGTAATAACGAAACTGAATGAAACTACTTTTTGCCTATTGTAACTACATTTTACTTAGAATTATGAAATAATATGCCAGTGAAACAGTTGGTCTACCTAGGTGCCCATTTATTTTTGCAAAAAAGAGTGTATAAAACATCAGTTGATAAAAATATATACTACCACATATTCCGAAAGTTATACCTCGTGAGAAGAACACACAAGAAACTCAACAGCCACACTTAATAAATATCAATGAGTGTTTTACAATACCTGTAGTACGAGGGGCGGTCAAAAAGTTCGCGGAATGGCGGGGTTGGCGGGGGTGAGGTCGCTCCTCCAGGTAGCCGCTACTTGAGTAACTCATAATTACTATATATGCCAATTTCTAGCCTAATTGGGTCATTAGCTTTCGAGTTACAAACGAGTGAACAAGTAAATCGGGAACAAACTAGCCACTATGGAGAAAATTGAACATCGCGCCGTCGTAAAGTTCCTCACCAAACAAGGAAAAACGCCTCAAACTATTTTGCAAGAGATGTTAGCTGTTTACGGAGACTCTGCTCCTGGTAAAACCATGATTTACAAATGGCACGGCCTTTTCAAGCAAGGAAGGGAGTCAATTGAAGATGATCCTCGACCTGGACGGCCCATTGAGGCCACTACGCCGGAAATCATTGAAAAAGTTGAAAAACTTGTATTGGAAGACGGAAGGTTGAAGAAGAAACAACTTGCAGCATCAGTTGGAGTATCAGAAACCACAATTTTAAATATTCTTCATCAACATCTTGGCATGAGTAAAGTGTGTTCAAGGTGGGTCCCGAGAATGCTCACGCCGCTGCAAAAACGTGAGCGCGTCAACTGTTCCCGCGAGTATTTGGACCGCTGTGGAGAAGTTAGGGAAGAAATTATGGCCCGAATTGTAACCGGTGATGAAACTTGGGTTCACCACTATGAGCCTGAGTCAAAGCAGGAGTCGATGCAGTGGCACAAAAAAGGCACACCACCCCCAAAAAAATTTAAAGTGTCGCAATCGGCCGGAAAGATCATGGCGACTATTTTTTGGGATACTGAAGGTATTCTTTTGATCGATTATAAAGAACGTGGTGTTTCTATAACGGGAGAGTACTACGCTTCCCTATTGGACCGATTAAAAGAAGCTATTAAAGAAAAAAGAAGAGGAAAACTGACAAAAGGTGTACTCCTTTTGCACGACAACGCGCCCGTTCACACGAGTCATGTTGCGACGGCTGCCATTCATCGATGCGGTTTTGAACAACTACGCCATCCACCCTACAGTCCAGACCTGGCCCCTAGCGATTTTTATTTATTCCCAAAGATGAAGAAAGAGCTGCGTGGAAAAAAATTTAGAGACGATGATGAAGTCAAGTCGGCGATTTCGGCGTATTTTGACGCCCAAGACAAAACCTATTTTTTCGACGGTATTAATAAGTTATATGCCAGATCCCAAAAATGTATTCGTGTTAAGGGGGAATATATTGAAAAGGAAAAATAACATAATGTATCATTTCATCTTTTTTCCCAGTCATTCCGCGAACTTTTTGACCTCCCCTCGTATACTTACATAGCAGATTGTACATCCAAGTTTGTAAGGTGCTGCATCCATCATGTTCAAAGCTAAAAAAATTTAAAGCTGTAATGATAAATATTTAAAAGTAATACGAATTAACTGTATAAAATATATAAATCATCATTGGATGCATCAACCTTTAGAGCTTCAATTTATTGTTTGTGTAAGGATGCTTCCTGAACATGATGGTCGTGATTTCTGTCATAATGAGTAATTCTATTAACAAAAAAATAATTATTAACTATAACAGGTCCATTCTTCCCGTCGTACAAATTTGAGAGTTGGAGACGATCTGGTATAAGGCGCCTTCACAAGCAATCCCATTTTAGTGAGCATGATGAACCATGATATAGCATATGCAAGATAGCTATAAAAGTATAAAAATAATGCTCACTAAAGAACTCACAAAATGATTTTATAAAATGCAATGACTGTGGATTTTATATTAACTGAGCCGAGCTGTTAGGTCTTTCATTAATATATTCTAAATCTGTGGTATGAGTCATTGTATTTTCATTAAAAAAACCGTTAGTTATTAATAAGCAATTCACTAGCTATTCAATCGTAGCTATTCTAACAACTCGTTTTAAGACCGCAATCTGAACATATCATTCGTCATAAATACATAATGATTGACCTGCGTCCGCAACGGCTACTAATCATTACCGACATACGGTGTAATTGTGACCCTAGCACACCGTCACGCCACAATTACAAAAATATGTTGCTATTTTGACTTTACAACATAAATGGTGCCTACCTTTATTGTACAGTATTGCTTTCGGAGGGTTATCAAAACAGTTTAGAATCAATTAGGGACATATTCTCATAACAGTGCTAGTAAATCTATTTCATTTGTGCAATTAATATTAAATGAAATACTTTTTAAATGATTACAAAGCGTGTCATTATATTTGAATTGTTATATTGCTTGTTAAATTAAAATCAACGTTAGTAATTAACCCAAAGTCTCGACCGGACAAATGTTTTTAAGGGAGCTGAATTTAATGAAGATACAAAACTCAATAAATATCTTTAATTGTTAATTTATAGGATATCACGTTGATAGATAAAAATTACTTAATTTAAAAAAAAACTTTTGAGTACTAATATATTATGAGATTGTGACGCTTGTTGGACAGTGTTAGAAAGAACTTTTATTTTATTTTCTATTTTGTTATAGATATATTTATAGGTTCAGCTTAGCACGTCTTCTCTATGTAAACGTACACTAAACCAAACTTGACAATATGTGCGCAATGCGCGGTACAAAGTATTTCCTAAAGCTTTAATCTATTTATATGTATTTGTTGGTTCTTACGTGTGTATATTTTATTTTATTAAATGAAGTAATACAGCATCGTGAATCACGGATCTGTCTTTTTGTATATGAATCAACATTATGCGATTCACTTTATTGTAGGTACCACTAGCCTCGAACTAGGTGAGTTATCGATTTATTTTAACCAGTGTCAAAATAAGGCGGAAACGTAACAGATCTCAACGACAATAGGGTGCGGGTTTGAAGACCTTAACTTAATCCACAATTTTCCAGGTGATATAAGTGTTCAAATTCCAACGAGGCAACAAAGACATTGTCCACAATATATGAGGGGTATAGATGCAGAGGCGCTAACGTCCATTATTGTATATTTTATCTGTAAATGTCATTTTGCTTGTTTTGTCTATGGCATTAAGGTTTACCACCTTAGGGAAAGGCTAACATAAAAAAAAGAATACTCTCAGTCACCTTATAATTTGTGAGAATGAATACTTATTGTTATAAATAACATTTCAGGTTAGCCAATAGTACTATTTTATGCGAGAATATGTCAAACATGATAAGAATAATATGTATAGCGTGATTCCGAATAAATTAGCTAACAATGTACCATAGATAATTGATCTTATTAAATTTTTAACCCCTCAACAGTGTCGTGTGTCGTAAAATACTCGGAGGTTGCACGTGCTTTGTGAAAGGTGATTGGTCACCAAAAGTCATGAGGTAAACGTAGGGCTGGCAATTAATTGTTCTCGATGGGTCCTAACAATATTTTTAGTAGAAGCTTTCCAATTTGAGCATAGATTGGTTTCTCGATTTGTCAACGCAGCTCCATCGCACCACTGGCGATCGACCGAGCCTCAAACGCATGTAGCCTAAAATACTTATCAAGTACAAAGAATATACCTATTCATTCATGAAGTCGTTGCCTATCATAATTATAGCTGGAGAAATCAAGCGCCGAACCCTCGAGCTTTGTGAGAAAATACACACTTGTTTCAACTTAGTCTGACTTTATTCTCACAAGTACATCTAAAAGGAACCTTGTTGAGTGGTATCAAAGGTTTCGTTTCAATAAAACGAGTTTTAATGGTGCTGAATTACTGCTTCTATGGTTGTTTACGTGACAGCTATTCGTAAAGTTGTGACTAATTGAGCGATATCTGCTTTGTATCAAGCTCGGCATTTTGTAATACGCAGCACATGCAGGTCTATTCGTTTGTCTTGCTGGCATTATTCACTGTAACACACATAAATAGTTATGAACTTACTAATGAAATACTGTATTCCAATAATGTGTTTATTTTTACATTTTTACTAAGCTTTAACAAACAAAAAACACGTATAATTATATTTCTCGGAAATTAAATTTAGTGTGAATATCTATGCTCGCAATTCGATGCAGTGAACGCATATAAAACATATGCGTTTACTGATATCGATGTGTCAAGTGAAATGTCAAATGCTAAATGAATGGCGCGGCAAATGCAGAATGAAATGTCAAAGTGGTGTTACACTTAATGTCTTGATCTCACTTCAATGAACAATGGTTAAATTATTTTGATATATTGCATACAAAAATACTAAAACAACGATTAACGGAGAACGGGTAGGAGGTTGAAAATTACTATAAGACCTATTCTTATACCTACCAAATATACAAAGAAAATCATTAAAATCGGTCGAGCTGTCCACGTCCACAAATACCGTGACACGAGATATTTTTATATTAGATGAAGGCAAGGTATACCACATCCGATACAAATCATCACCACTGGACAACCACTTTTAAAATAAACAAAATTACTCAGGTCAATTCTAAGAAACCTTGGGACTTTTTTACGGTAAATGGCAGTATATAAGGAATACCATTTTTATATGGAAACGTTTTTTCAAAATCCAGCGACAGATGGTCAGGTACTAGACTAATACTAGCAGTGAAACCAAGAACAACATCAACGTTTTTTTGTAAGGTATATTCGCATATCCAGTATGGCTATTGATAAACTGCAGGACTATCAACCCTGTCTTGACAACACACGTAAACATTGTATAAGCTATTGACTTAGAAAATACTAGCGTATACATTTACGATACACGACAGCCCGATATTGCGAGATAAATTTTAATTTTTCATTGTGTGCGTTACATATACAAAATACGGCTTCACAAATAAACTTGGTATAAAGTTAAGCTGATAATAATCCAGAAATATGCAAAAACTTGACTATCGCTGACAACACTGTCAATACAATAATATTTACGAAGTTTTCGGAATGTCAAGATGCCCTGCAAATAAACTCGAGAAACGTTATATTATGTCCGAATAAACCAATCATAAGCAAAATGTCTATTTGTAAACATTTTGCAAATTCAGAATATTCAGTACTAACTAATCAGTTAATACTCAGGACTAACTATATATACCAAGGTTAGCGCGATGTTTGTTTTTCAGAACTTACCTACATTAAGTATTACAGTAAGTATTACTTACCTACATTCGCATTAATAATTTCGCATAAACTAATCTTTGGGAAAGTGTAGATGAAAATAAAAATCAAAAATTTGATTCCTTAAGATGCCGAGTCTATTTCATTCAATTTTTCTATTTCGAGGAATACTGTTTAAAAAGGAACAGAGACGTCATGAGTGTCAATAAAACTATTAACAGGTGCTTCAAGTGAGGCCATTGTAGTGGCTGTTACTTCTAAAATAAATGATGCAACACCTTATCCCTTAATCTCCATATAATTCGTAAAACGTGGTAGAATCTTGAACAAAACTTTTGTCTCGGTGCCTACATTTTTAACATAACAACAGATGCTGTATAATAATACTATGAAAGTGCAATTTAATCCCTTCAACAATATTGGGATATACAGTAGATAATGTCCTTATTTGAATTGTCAATCGATTATTAATACTCCGAAAGGATGACGCAACGAAATTCTTTTAAAGATGAATTATGTAAAGTTGGCGTGTTATGTTTGCTTCAATGCTATGATTGAGCTATTGTCGATAATATTCTGCACATTTTTAATATTGTCAGTGAAACTGTTGTCATTCTGTAATTGTTATATAATTAGTCGTAATATAAATATCACATATTTTTATAATTAATAATAAATTCAAATATTTTATTCAAAATAGAATATGAAATCACTTATTGAATGTCAAAAACTAATTTCAAATAATTTATTTTAATTGTCGAAACTAATCTTTTTAATTACTTAATACCTAGGTAATTAAAAAGGAAAATAATATTAAAAGCTGCCTTCCTCTGTGCTTCCCGAGAAATTAGTATACGGATCATTAGCTTTTATATTATGTTTTTATATTTGGCTTCGATATATGGAGCTCGGTTATATATACATATGTATATACACATATAGATATATATGGAGACAGGCGAGACAGTATTTCACTTCACACACAGCCGCCGCCTGCAATTACATAAGGCGCAAATCTGTCCTCATATGGAGTATACTGTCCATTTTTTATGGAATAAGCGGACAAACGAGTATACGGGTCACCTGGTGTTAAGTGATCACCGCCACCCACATACTCTTGCAACACCAGAGGGATCACAAGAGCGTTGCTGGCCTTTAAGGAAGGTATACGCGCTTTTTTGCAATACCCATGTCGTATCGTCCCGGAAAAACCGCATAAGGAAGCTCATTCCACAGCTTTATAGAATGAGGAAGAAAGCTCCTTGAAAACAGCACTGTGGAGGACCGCCACACATCCAGATGGTGGGGATGATATCCCAACTTGTGGCGTGTCGTGCGAAGGTGGAATTCGGCAGCAGGAATCAGGTTAAACAGCTCTTCGGAACACTCCCCGTGATAAATGCGGTAGAAGACACACAATGAAGCGACATATCTACGCAATGCCAAGTGATCCAGCCGTTAAATGGATCGAGCTAATACTGGGGTGCGCCAGTCCAGAGATGACAACAATACTCCATGTGTGGCCGGACGTGCGCTTTGTGAAGCGTTACAATGTACCCAGTATTCCAATAACAAGCCGAGGCGTTAAAGGAAGGGTTGTCGAAGAGCGGTGATACGGCAAATGGGGTTTTTTTAGTGGTAAACGCGCAAACTTGAGTATTCTGGGGGTTAGATTGGACAAGGTTCAATTTACCCCATTCCGCGACCTTCTCGAGAGAGGACTCGGTAGAAGACACATGTTTCTTCCGGCACTGTTCGATGATTTCCCGATAGAGACCTGCATGGCCCGTGTATACGGCATCACCAGTACTGTCGTCTGCATAGCAATGTATGTTGGAAGCGTCCAATAGTCCGCTATCGGACCGCATTCATTGGTGCGGCCGTACCAAATCCGATCATGTATTTATAGCTTAACTTTACACTGCGTTTATTAATAAGACAGATAGAGCGTACTAAGACTTTGCTCAGACTTAACGTATAGTTCTCAGCCTTAATGCTTGTTCAAGATAAGGCGCGGACACGGTGGCGGGTGCAGGTGCGGTGGACATAGCGAGTAGCGACTAGAGAGCTCGTGTTCACATTGGCCGCCACGTGACGTGTTGTCAGAGGTTTAAAACGCTGGATGACGAGAATATTTTATTTTTAATCGAAAACTCATATTTTTAATTGGTGTGCAAGAAATTCATAAAAAAATAGAACGGTTTGTGAGTTGATATTTCAAAATAAGACAGCAATTTCTTTCTATTGCTTATTAAGAACATTTCTGTTCATATTATGAATGTGTTTACTTCGCCAAATTGAGTTGTAGCTTGAGCAGCACTGATCAGCTTTTCTGTATTGAACGACGTGATGAAAAAAATATAAAGATTATATATGAAAACGTGTTATCGTTTCTAGCAACAAGTACAAACTGGTTGAGCTTACCTGACGTCGCGAGTGAATCGCGCGCTCCACCGCTAGTTCGATGTGAACACACGCAACATCAAATGTTTGTTATAATCGCGAGCGCGCCGCCCGCGTCAGCTTGTCCGCTACTTTCACCGCACCTGCGTTTTGTTTGTGAACACTTGCATCATATACTGTGTGTTTGATATTTCATGATAGCGCCGCCACCGCGCCCGTGACTCATCGTGAACAAGCACTTATTGTGATCCGCAGGCTTCATGGATTCGAAACCTGAAACTCTCTGCCGGGTGTGCGGAGACAAAGCCTCGGGCAAGCATTATGGAGTTCCTTCGTGTGATGGCTGCAGAGGATTCTTCAAACGAAGTATTCGACGGTATTGTATTGACTATCGATTTTATAACGCACGCAAACACACATATATGCCACCTGATAGCAATTACACCTTGTACTTTTATTGGGTCGATCGTTAGAATCAATTATAATGATTAAATCTCTCAAACAAACTTGGTCAAACAAATGCAAAAGGGGAAAAGCATGAAATCTGGACTTATAAATTCAATGGGTCAAGTTAAAGCACTTTTGCTCAAAGATCCATGTGTTAAAATATGTTAGTAATAAATAATAATCATTGGCGTTATTTACGATTGCGGCTTGCACGTGATTGTAATGCAGACTCCTTTCTTAGATGCGACATAACTGGGTGTATGAGGTACTTTAAATATGGAATGTTACTTTTGAAAATAAATTGTCATTTGTTATTAACCGACTTCGAAAAGAAGGAATTTCTCAATTCGATTGGTATTTTTTTTTGTGTACACCAATTACGTTTGATTTATGATCCGATTTTCGTGATTCTTCTTTAGTTTGATGCGGAATATTTTTCATTTGACATAGTTTGGCTCAGTAGTTTTCATTTTAAGAACATTTTTTATGAATATTTTTGTTTACGTGGATGATGTTGTAATAGTTTGTGTCCTGCTTTTTTAGAAGTTTTCATTTAGTTTGATTGTATATTATTTACCCGTTTGCCGATAAGTGGGTCTTAAGCTACAGCTGACAAACGTTCTTCTCGATATTTCAGTGTCTCACAAGAACGTGAAACAGGGTATGTATATTGTTCAAGGCACGCGGAACCTTTCGTAGGCCTACCTTAAGATCTTTAACAAAATACTATTATATGACACTAAAAAGCAACGAAATGTTATAGTTTACCTGACACAAAAAAGTAAAAAAAAACTACGTTTAAAAAAACTGACTTCAAAAACTGAAAAGAATAACATAACCTTATTAAAAATTTGATTTAATGCACCTCTTATGCACATCTAATACCTTTCATATTAATATAATACTATTATTTGTATGGACTACGGGTTTATTGCTTTTCAGAATACTCTCCTTTACATTTTAAACATTTTTACACGCGATTGAACCCTTTTTTAAAACATGAGAACCACAGATCTGAAGGCATGTTTTCTACGTGCTGATTGAACGCTATCACTGTCACTTCGGAATGGGTAAAAGTGAAACCTCTCATCAAATCTTTGATTTTGGGGAAAATACAGAAATTTCAGGGTGCTAGGTCGGGGCTATTTGGAAGATGGGTGACGTGTTATACTCTTTCGAAAGCTAAAAACGACTTAGTTTTGTTGTTTGTGAGGAAGCGTTGTCATGACTTTTTTTATAACCCTGGGTAAACAAATGGCATACATCATATACCGCTCGGCATTAACACTCTTTTGATCTTCAGGTGGAATTGTGCAGATGGGACCCGTAGCTGAGAAAAAAATGCGATCATTTTTTTACCAACGTTTCTCGCCTGCCTCACTTTTGTTGACCTGTTCTCATTTTCAAACACCCATTCACAAGATTGCTGTTTTTTTCGGGTTCAAAACAATAAATTTACGTTTTGTCTCCTGTGACTATATCATAAACAGCATCTCGTGAGCACCATTCCACGGGAGCCCGCTGTCAGTTCATGAGGGATCCAACGACAACAAAGTTTCCGAACTTTCAATTCTTCGTGTAATATTTTCTGAATTTGGCTTATACCAATCCCCAATAGTCCTCGAATAGTCTCATAGGTAATCCGCGGATTTTATTCAATTAGCCGCTTAACAGTAGCCACGTTATTTTCATTGACGGCAGTTGAAGGCCGCCCTTCACGAAATTCGTCATGTAAAGATACCCGACCTCTCTCAAATTCAGCAAACCATCGCCTCTCAGGTGCTTCTCTCACAAAAAGTAATTTGTAGGCAAGTGGCAGTCTTCGGAGAGAGAGTCGTCGGCGGAGAGAGAGAACTTTTAAAATCATAAAAAATCATCGGTCTAAAATCTTTTCGACTTAATTCCATTTTCGTTTCGTTTTAATAACTTTGATGTGTGATAAAAAACAATTGACAAATAGTTACTCGCCAATTGTTTATTTTTTATTACTAAAAAGGTTGCAACGTCTCAGAAAATATAACATTCGAAATTCAAATAGTTCCGATTAGCTAGAAGTGCAAAACTTTTAGTGTGCTCCATGTACGACTTGACATCGATTTTCTAAAATGTCAACTGTGTCTACAATTTTAGACTCTTGACTCAAATTGCGGCGTGATATAAAAAAAACTCACACGACCAGTAGATTAATAAAAATTACAGGAAACAATTTTAATTTTCCAACTCGTAATCAATTCCTAAGAATTTTGCTGTCACATTTTGTTTTCTCTATACATTCTTTATTAAATTTTGAAAATAGAATAAAAGAGGAGAGAGATAAAATAGTCTTTAGTAATTTGATTTCTTACAGTAACTTGGACTATGTATGCAAGGACAAAGGACGATGCATTGTTGACGTTAGCAGAAGAAATCAGTGCCAAGCTTGCCGCTTCTCCAAATGTCTGAGAGTTAATATGAAGAAAGATGGTATGTTAAGACTATTGTGTGATAATATACTAGTCTGTCACGGGTAGGTCCGGTTTTATCTATGCGTTCAGTCCAGATCATGCCAAACCAATGATAATAAGGTTTTCATGAACAAATCTCATTCAAACCATAAAAAAGATGCAATATCTTAATTTAAACAAAAACTTTGTTAGTAACACAATCTATAAATCCATAGTGCGTTTTTCAAGGAACTTTCTTCCACGTACTACAAAGCTATGAAATGAGCTTCCTTGTGCGGTGTTTCCGGGACGATACGACATGGGTATTTTCAAAAAAAGGCGTAAGTACACCTTCCTTAAAGGATATATTAGTATTATATAGAGACAAATACGATTGATAACATCCCAGAAATTTTAAAAAAATTAGATACTCGTAAATGCTTATCAGAATAATATACACATACCTAATAAACATTAAAAAATTTAATAACATTTATAGCATTTATACACATAAGTGATATAAAATATTATATTTTATGAAATGAATAGTTTTTATGTTTGAAAGTATTGAATAGTTTTAAATAATATAACAATAACAAAAATATTCTAAAGTGTAACACAACAAATATTTATTTGTTTTTAGAAAGTGGAATGCAACCAATAAAAAAATATTAAAAAGCATAATTTAGTTAAATAAATTTTATGTAGGGGAATTATTATTATTAATTATTATTTTTTATTCTATTTTTTTTTTAATTTTATTTTACCTATTGTACCTTTGCGCTATGTGTACCAGGCCATGAAGCTGGTTTCAAAAATTTCCCGCTATGTAAAATTCTATTATCTAGTCACTAGTGTATTCTGTACGTCACTACTGACTATTCAATTTGAAAGAAGTCACTTACCGCCATTAAGCCGGCGTTTGGTGTTAATAACGTTAAAAAGATTTATGACGAAAAAAGCAAGTTTTTATAATAATATAATATAATTTGAAGTCTGATAGTTTTAAACGTTTTATATTAGTCACTGAACTTTTATATGACATTGGTTCTTTTTTTAACAAGTATTAAAACAATTATAAAGTTACGAGATAAGTAACCCCAAATTATTTGAAATCCACCGTTTTGTTGAAGTTGGAGTAGTGTTGTACCTCGGTCATTGTCAATCAATTGTACTTTGGTCAGTGGAATGTACCTTACATTTATATGTTGTAGTTTGGCCAGGACCATATTTTTTTAAATTATTTCATATTCACGTAATGCAATATTTCTAATAAAAAATAAAAGCTTTGTCTCATTAGAAAAAATATAATATAGATATAATTTTAATTTTATTACGAATTTATGAGTTATTTTATGTTAAATATCTTATTCGAAAGAATAAAACGGTTTAAGTTAAGATTGCTTATAACTTTCATAGATTACCCCCAATTCCTAGGTACACCATTATTTTTATATAATTAAGAAATGATATATTTATTTACTCTACAACTTATAAAATACTAAGACTACAATAATTTAAAAATATGTTATTAATTTAACTTTATACATTTTTTAATTTATTTACTTCTCGTCCATTCGTTTAGTTTAGGTATGTAGTAGGTTTAGTAGATTTAAGGCTTAGAAGAAGCTTATTCTAGCTGAGGTATGATACAAATGGTCGAGTTGACCAGCTATCATCAGAGTGTCGAATGTGTCATTCTGATAATTTTCCCTAACGTATAACTTTAAAAATATAGAACATATACTTCTAGCCATACTTGGTAAATTATATTAAATCCTTAACCGACAAATTGAGTGTCGCTTTATGACATGAGCACATACTTGTCTCAATCAAGTATTTATTCAGGCTTCCTTATAGCAGCATGTCTTTTCCATTAGGAGACATTATCGAGTATTTGCTACTGGCAAGTGTTAGACTTGAGAGGCGGGAAAAATGCGGGGTGTTTCATCCCCACGACCGACACCTTGCGGTTCGCACGGTGTTATATAAAATCAAATTTATGACTCATTCGTTTCACTTTTTTTTTAATAATGGTACAACAGGTAGGCCACATTTTATACTGTTATTAAAATTATATAAAATGAATACCGTAATTTGCATGAAAATATTTTAGCTCTTAATTTGTATAGGCACTTACTCACTAAGTACAGAAAGCTTTGCAGTTTAATATAAGTGACTATATATTGAATATTTAACCTACAGTGGTCTAATAAGCTAAAATAAAAAAAAAGTGAGTGTGTCAGCTCGACTGTCGACGACTGGAGTTTACTCCTCAAGAACGATTGTCTTTGAACAGGTACTAAGCAAAATCAAGTCCCATGGAGTCGGTTACAAATAGACATACAGCAGAAGATAATAGAAGCGTATTAATTAAGAAAAATTATAGATATTAAAAAAAAATTGATAGGTTAGGTTAAAAATTGTCTGTTAGGGGTGAAATATATACTCTCCATATTAAATTAAACATTTAATTATGTGCATAGCTCATATATATTTGTATCAACTATATTGATAATTCAATATTAAATAAATACAAAGCACACATGTTTATATATACAATACATGTCATATTAATGTATGAATTGTAACTTGAGTACCCACGTGCTTATCAAATTTTCCGGCAATATTATTTACACCACTTTCTTCCATAATTTATAGAATTTTCACTCAACTGTATGAAAGTATAATGATAAATCAATTTCAATAATATAAAAAAGCTTCAAAATACAAGAAAGTGAAAGGTGCGCAAGAAATGATGCGCACCAAAAACTTTACAATGATATTTTGATGAGCAGATTTTACTGTCCATATTTTTCTCATACCGAGCGCCTTATATGAAAATCGATTCTTAAGGAGTAAATTCCAATAAACTCCAATAAACTAAGAATTTGATGCTCTGTGAAGGTCAGTCTCATATTAACAAAAAAGCTAAGTTAAAGTTAAGGCACCACTTTTTTCCAACTTAGTTGAAATTTTTATTTTCTCACAAAAAATGGTCTAAAAAGACCTCAATTACAAGTACATACAAACGTTATGAAAGATGAATAAGAGATAATATAATTTCGGTGGTTGCATGCCATCTATATAACTACTACGAACTACTATTACTTACGAACCCGAAATGCTTCACGTCATTCGCACCCGTCTTACCTTGTTTGCGTTGTCAATAAAACACGCAATGTAAAGTTACCCATCACTTCCCCCTTAGAGTGCTTGTGTTTGCTAACCTCTTGTTATCAAAACCGCCAGATTCAATAACATTTGGGTAATGGACTCATTGTTTTTAGATTAACATTTAATTGAAAATAAATTCATAGGCTAGTAAGTTCTATAATGCTGGATGATAATTTAGTAAAGGAGTATGGAGTAAAATTAATGGCTTGCGTCCATTGAAACAACAAGTGCAATAATAAACAAAGAAGACCAGGTTTAAGAAAAGGCAGAAATATTAGAAAATTGTTTCTTATCCATCACACCTTGACCAGTGGGAGGCTCCTTTGCACAGGATGCCGGCTAGATTATGGGTAACTACCACAGCGGCGCCTATTTCTGCTGTGAAGCAATAATGTGTTAGCATCACTGTGTCTGTCTGTCTGAAGGGCGCTGTAGCTAGTAAAATTACTGGGCAAAATGAGACTTTACATCTTATGTCTCAAGGTGACGAGCGCAGTTGTAGTGCCATTCAGAATTTTTGGGGATTTTCAAGAATCCTGAGCGGCAATGCATTGTAATGGGCAGTACCTATCAATTACCATCAGCTGAACGTCGTGCTCGTCTTGTCGCTTATTTTCATAAAAGAAAAACACAATTCAGAAATCCTCAGTCACGAACTATTAAAGTAGTTCTTGACAAAATTGCCAGTTCTACAATTTTTTCCTTCTAGAAAGCGAAAATTCTATCCGTTTTTTCACAACACCAATGCAACAGCAACAAGTTATTTTATTCGTATATTATTAAAAAGAGCAATTTTTTTTTCGACCAGTTCACTACTGTCACAGTCTATCTAGACATAAATGATGTAAGATTTTACCTTACAAAAAAAATGATTGAATTTTTCATTAAAAAAGTTAAAGCTATAAGTTATAAATTAAATATTGTAAAAGTAGGGCTTTTGCAAAAATCATGAATATTAAAATTTTTATTATTCTTTATTATTTTGTTATGCTTATATTATTATGGCTTATTCAAACTACTGAAACAAAATACTCGAACGTTTCGTATTAGTTGAGTTAGCTAATAAAAGTAAAATATCATTACACTAGAAATTATCGTCGTCATAAAAACTTGAATAAAAGTATTATGCAATCATTGTATCAACATGTGAAATATATTTTTAGAACTGGTAGTTAAATATGGTCTCTATTGATGTATTCAAAAAATTTACGAATTAAAGTGATGTTTAAACTTGAATTGTATTTAGCTTCTTGTAATGGGTATCACAAATCAAGGTCAAAATGAGGAATTCGTAGTAACCGATACTTTGGTACCTCTTTGAAATAATGTAAAATATACACATTTTTACATACACATTAGACATAAACTGAAAACTAGAAATATATGCACTGATGCCCGCGGGAATCGAACCTTATACTAATTGCTTGATATATAGATCCATTCATCATCCGCACAATTACCGGATATAACTTAATACAAATCTATTTTGCAGCTGTTCAACATGAACGCGCGCCTAGACCGATCAACACTCAACAACAGGTCTCACTTCACAAACTCGGATACAATTTCTCGCGACAACCATATCCAAACTCACTTCCGTTTTCCCCTTTTACATACAACCTTTCTGACCGACACATCAATGCACCAATTCTAGAAAGTTCATTCCAAGAGTTCCGACTCCCTGATACGTCTCTCGCAGACATGCAACACCTAAGTCCACTATTGAGTGCTCAAGCAGCACTCAGTTCCGCAAATCCTTTTAAAGTTCCTTTATTCCCGTCACACTTACACTACCCTGTGCCACATCCAGGATATTTATCTACTAATATTTTATATCCTCCAATAATATCTATGGAGAGTCTAAGAAAAGTGGAATCTGTTAGCGATAGTAAGTATATTTTTTTCTTATTATTGCAAATGACGAGGTTGTATTTAATAAAAGACAAATTTCATACTGGTGAAGTATTTGTTCTTAATAGCTAATGCTACA
The DNA here is from genome assembly GCF_905404315.1 of Leptidea sinapis. Lineage (NCBI taxonomy): Eukaryota > Metazoa > Arthropoda > Insecta > Lepidoptera > Pieridae > Leptidea > Leptidea sinapis. The sequence continues at coordinate 21,985,233 of NC_066312.1, read as the reverse complement.
TAATGACTAAAAATTTCATTACAAATCTCAAATACGAAATATATGGGTCAAGTTAATAAAAGTAAATATTCTTTTTTCAACAGAAACAATTACTTCTCAAAACAATATATTATTTTATAATAAAACGAAGACAGCTGAGAGGTCCAACTCCCCGCAAGTTGATAAAATGAAGGAAGACGAAGTAACAAGTTCTGAAGAAGCTTGCAGAGGTAACATTATATGTATATTATATGTAGATTCGAATGTTTGTTTCGCTTCAACCACTCCATCGATATTATCATTTTCTCATTGCCACGCGATTTCACAAAAAAACTAATTTTGACGCAGAGTTTCCTTTTAACATTTTTCATTTATTTTGCACATAGTGCCAATGCTATTGCTTATATTTAGCTATGCAATTTTGATTTTATCAAATATAATGACTTCAACTGATGTATTAACGACTTTAATTACAGAACGCAAAGATGTACGTGTCTGCAGTCCGACATTTGAAAAAAAATCTAAATATGCAACTACATATGATCCGGAAAGTAATTCAGATCATGAAAAGAAAGACAGAGACAATCATTCAAATAAACAAAAAAGCCTACCAGAGAGTACTATCGAAGACGATAGAGCTAACTATGAGGGCAAAAAGTTAGACTTTATGCATTGCAATACGGAAAACCTGTATGCTCCAGCAGCAAAATTGCTCGTAGTTACAATAAAGTGGTTACACACGCTTGCTCCATTTAGACAAATGACACAGAGTGAACGGAATGATCTTGTCATAAATAACTGGAAAGAATTGTTTGTATTAAATGCCGCTCAACATTCTTTTTCATTTGAAGAAGGTAAGTAAGCAATATCTGCATTAAATCAAAGGGATATTAAGCATTTTTTGGTTGTTATTATAGAGTTTACCTACTCTATTGGTAGGTTTTTTAGATAAGCCATTGAACTCAATAATATAAATAATATCGCTTATTTATTTTTACATGTTTAACCCAGCTTAATAATGTTCAGTCACGTCGAATTAAATAAATCATGGAGAGTTTGTCAAATCTAGAAGATTTTTAAGTTTTTGAGTTCATCACGTGTATGCCTTGCTAGTTTAAATTTTTAAGTCTTTTATTATATCGCAAAAAATCTTATAAAATGCAATTCACTGCTCAAATATAACCTATACCGTACAGATACTTGCCTGTCTGTAGAGCTTACAATATTTGATTGAGTTATCTCAAATCGTCTGAGAGAAATTATAAATTTGAAGATACCAAAAATATTTTTATGTTTGAATATAAGAGAAAGTCAAATTGTACACAGTCTTTGTTAGATACACATCATAGATTTGTCTAATGGCTAATCTGTGGGGTTCCACTTAAGCCTAACAATAACAATATAATTTACGAAATTATTAAACATCAATAATTTGATTAATAAGTTATATTTTGTCAAACAGAACAAATAACAGCACTAATGAGTTCAAGACGACCAAGTATTGTGAAAGAAATGAAGAAGCTTACTTCATTGATTAAAAAAATAACTCTTCATGGGCTGGATAAGTTGGAGTACGAATGCTTAAAATCAGCTATACTATTTCGAACAGGTACCAATTATTTTGTATTAAGCTGTATATAAAGCTCATAAGTACCTTCAATTTTGGAAATTAGACAATATACATATTTATGTGTATAATGTGTGCGTCTGTCACGTGGCGTGGAAGCGTATTATGACATATTTCGACAATATTGTTTGATGATGTTTGTTTACGAATCTGTCTTATTTTATAATTCCCTTCATCACGCCATCCCTTTTACATCTATTTATAACGATTTACAGTTTTGTAGTTTATTAATTGATTACTTTGTGGATGATCTTTTCCGAACGTTTTCTCATAACTTTTTTCAATGGGATAACATTTGCGCAGTAGAAATGAAAAGAGCGATTCACACAGTGGAGAGATTAATATTATGAGTTTCGACCTGGATACGTCAGCGAAGGATTAAAGGTGCTCAGTCTCCTATCCTGAAAACTATTTCGAATTATGTTATATAAAGAAAAAGTAAAAAAATTGTATTTGCTTCAACAGATTCTCTAGATTGCCCGTCAACGTCACGTGACATCGAAATGCTGCAAGAGGAAGTGTTGCTTCATCTGCAGCGGCACTGCTCAACTAAGGATAGTTTTAGACTCGGCAAGATAATGTTACTATTGCCAAGCGTGTGTCGGTTAGTTAACCACGGCGTGTTAGAGGATTTATTGTTCTCTTCTACCTCTGTCGATGATATTAATGCTACCCTAGCACGTATTTTAATGTATACAGAATAATAATAGTAAAATGTACCAGTGGTGTAACGAACCATGGCTAGTCTTGAAAAATTTATTGATGAACTTTTGGTGTCGATTCCTGAAATATATAATAGCAATCTTCCAGAAAAAAATAGATTTTTTTATTTTAAAGATAAATAGAATTTTTAGATTAGTTTTCATCCAGGAATACTATTGATTAATGGAAGTTAAGACATACAGATATAAGGTTTAAGTTGGAGGTTACGAAAACATTTAAAAGCCTAATAAGTTTTCAATTCGATTTTATACGTTAGCTGAAAAACCCTTAGAAATATCTAGCAATGTTAATAATAAATAATTATTTAATTTAAAAATGAAAATATTATTAACACATATCACGAAAATTTCTCTTTCTTTCGTTGTTTGCCGGGAGGAAAGGGCACTTTTACACACTGAATTACAATATGTTATCTCAGACATTTCTTACTTTACTGCCATAGGTTTGTTTCGTTGAATTCCAGCGATGCAAATTTCTGTATCACAAAGTTTTCTAAACTTTTGTACAGGTGATTTAAAAAAAATTCTAAATGGCAACCTAGACGTTATGTTTCGTTGGCATTTTGAAATGACCTACTTGCCTCTAGGTATGTAATATACTAATGGCACTTTGAGCACATTTGAGATCGGGAAGAACTCCCGTGGCAGTGACATAGTACGAACAAATTAAAAATCCACAACGAACTAGTTACAGGTATTCGCTAATCGCGGATGGGAGATGCACATATAATCGCCCCGCATCCTCCGCCAATAAGATCTTATTACCTTTGAGCATGACATTTTATCATGATTCGCACTGTTATCTATAATTAAAAAATAAAAAAAAATTAATGTTTTTATGCTAGGAGACCATACCATTTACACCATGCCCATGTAAATAAGAAAATTTATTTTTAAATTTATGTAACACTAGCTGCTGCCTGCAATGTCATCCGCGTCGACGCTATGAGCAGAAAAAAATATTCTATATACTTACTAACTCTAGTTTGTAAACTTTGGATCAACATAACTTTTTTTCCTTGCACCAATTTTTATTAAATACAAGTCTAAAAGATGCTCTAGGCTATGCTTAAAACTTTGGTGAAAGTTTCATCAATGTCTGTTCAGTAGTTCCAGAGATAAGCGCATACAAAAACAGACAGATAGACGTACAAGTATTCGCCCAGCGAATTGTGCGGGGACGGCTAGTATGATAATAAATGTGAATATAATTTAACTTAATATATATATATTTAAGCCAATTCCGTAGTTTTTATTCTTTTCCATTTCTTTCATTAAAAAAATATGAATGGCCACGGATCAAAATAAAAACTATCCTATCTCTTTAGTTGGATAAAACAGAAATACTGTTAATAAATTTGATAAAAAATGGTTCTGAAGCATAGGAGTTAATCGCAACAAACAATTTGACACGATGCTTTCATATAAATAGGACGTCCCGCAAAGTAACGATAACCTGGCATTAGGGGAAAGGTCCTATTTTAATGAGCCTGTAAAAAATCAGAGCTCTACACACAGTACCTAGTAGTCGAGACATTTTCATATCATATGGGACAAACGGACATGTTCTGTTTTATCTTATACTAACATCACGAGGTCCACGTTATTATCGTAGCATTTCCAGATTTTTCTTATTCCAAGTGTTGCATGTATGTATATCTATACTATATAATATATAATTATATAATAATATTATAAAGCTGCAGTGTTTGTTTGTTTGTTTGAACGCGCTAATCTCTGGTACTACTGGTCCGATTTGAATGATTATTTCAGTATTGGGTAGTCCATTTATCGAGGAAGGTTATAGGCTATGTTTTTTTTTTTCAAAATTAGGGATCCGTAATAAAATTGCTATTTTGTAACACAAGGTGTAAAATCGAAAACCTATTTTTGCGTGCGCTGCAAAAACTATTGACAATAGAACAAAATGATGTACAGGTTATAATATAGGCAATATTTTATTACTTATAAAACTATCGTGTGAATTATACTTTATATGGCAAAACAACGTTTGCCCGGTCAGCTAGTATTATAATATAGTGGTTGTGTTCTAATGTCAAAACAAAATTCTAAACTTACGTATGCACACACACACACACACAGTTTTCATTGTGAAATTTGGTTTTCAATAATTTCTGTTTATTTCTATATAATTTACTGGGAAGTCTCAACCACTAAAAATGTATATGTAATCTTTGAAATAAACGAAATTTATTTATTTATTTAATGTGGTTGCGATTTGCCCGATCTTGGTGAATGAAATATTATGTTAGAATATCGTTTAAACTGTATATAATTAATAGTTTGGGTTCGATTATACAAAACAAACTCATATGCAGTTATGAAATTTTATTGGTGCAAAACAATATTGACTTTCTGATAGACTTCGTTTATAACTATGGGTTACTGTACCGTTTTCCTATGTAACCATTTTTCCAAGTAGCATTTAATTTTTTTTCGAGCGTTATTTATCTCCTTGGAATCACCGTCCTCTTGTTGGTACATATCAGCGCAATGGGCACTTCCTAAAATAAATACGAATGAATGTAATAAAGCACTACATAAGAATAATGCATCCTTGATGTAAAAAATATGTAATTGTAATAAATAAAAGATCGAGTGCAAAATAATATTTTAAATAAACCAAATTCATGATTTGTTTGAAACTTTCCACCAAAATATGACTCATCAACGCTGGAACTCAGTTGTCTACTTTGGTATAAAATGCTCCGTATCTCATGTCTCATATAATATAGAAAAAAAAAATTCGGAGTATTTTCTTTGATTAACGCGAGTGTTCAACATTTAAATAGAATAGTTTTCAAAGGATTAAATCGAGAGTAATTGAAACTATATTTTTACATTAGTTTTTTGGGTAAAAGTTACATTTTTTTATTATTTTATTTAACCCGACGTTTCGTGACTATTTCAGAGCACTTTATCCGGAGATTGTGGTTGACAGTAGTCGAGGTGGTATTTGTCATAGTTGTCATATTGTGAAGTTTAGCGTCATTTGTTGCCTCGAAAGTGGTATTAATTAACTGACAGTGTCCTCTTCTTTTTTATATCTGTAATTTTGGGTTTAATTTGGAGATTTTATCTAACCCCGGTTATTAACACAATTTTAATTTAAAGCTTAAAATTACACATACCAAAACAAAAGAGAACACTGTGAGTACATTTTGCCAAAAACCATCAACAGTAACGGCTACAGCAAATACCAAGTGCGAGGCAACAAAGCAGGCTCACGAAATGTCGGGTTGAGTAAAATAATAATAAAAATGTAACTTTTACCTAATATAAAACTATAGTTTCAATTACACGCGTTTTAATCCTTTGATTTCGGGTTTTGTTTTTGGTATCCATGGAACACGGACAATTCTCTTCTAGCTTCATAGTTCAAAAGCATATATTGCTTGCATTCTTAGGCTCAAATGTACATATCTCTTCAAAATAAGTGCACCCTAATAGAAAATATAAGTAAAACAAACAAAGTTAATATAAATAAAACAAACAAATTGCTTAATTTTACCTTTTATGTATATGCGGGGCATATTGGGTCGAGACTCAGTAACTCCTAGAACATGCCATGGGTCGATCGAACCATGTACAAAGAGGATGCGACTACCATTTATATCAGCACCACCGTAATAATGATTAGTTTTGGCGATTCCTGATTCGGAAAACTTTTTGGTAAATCTATAACAATTAATTAATATTCAGTGTTTTGAAGCATGGTTTAGTATATATATAAAGTGGTTATGGGTTTTTTTTCTGTTCTATATTCGCTTTTAAGAACTTAAAAATATATAATTTGTGATTAAGATAGATGACGTAAAACAAGTTCAATCGGAAAAGGGGCTTAGCCCCGATTACTCAATAATACTTCAAACTAAGTTTAATAAATCTCAGTTTTACTTAGACTAGTTCAAATGCCAGTCTGCCACAACCTTTAAGAGTTAGAGTAACAACGTAATAATAAAACAATAAAAAAATATCTGACATACCACCATGGGAAAATATAGATATTTTTTTTATGAATGTAAGGGATGAAACGAGCAGGACGTCCAGCTGATGGAATTTGATACGCCTTGTTCATTACAATGCAGCGCTCAAGATTTTTAAAAACCCAAAAATTCTGAGCAGCACTAAAATTGCGCTCGTCGCCTTGAGACATAAGATGTTAAGTCTCATTAGCCCAGTAATTTAACTAGCTATTTATTTTAACTAGCCCTTCAGACCGAAATACAGAATTGTTTACACATTACTGCTTCACTGTAGAAATAGGCGCCGTTGTGGTACCCATAAACTAGCCGGCATCCTGTGCAAGGGAGCCTCCTACTGGTAAATCCTGATTAATTTAGAAATAGCAGAAAACTTCAATGAAGACACACCACAATACATTTACCTTTTATGTATATGCCTGGCATATTGGGTCGAGACTCAGTAACTCCGACAATATGCCAGGGGTCGATCAAACCTTGTACAAAGAGGATGCGAGTTGCATTTTTATTACAGAAACCTATTTCACGAAATTAATGATGAATAGAAACATGGAAAAATTTGTTATACAGATGGCCCAATCGTTAATAGTAGGTCAAGCTGTGCCATTGTATCTGGAGATGAATGTCACACACACAGTGATACAGACATTTAGACTGTCACACGAACTTTAGCTGTGAAGGCTATACTCAAATCCTTAGAATTAATCCAAAATGAACCAAATTTTAATCAAATAGTAATTTATACTGATTCTAAATCATGTTTAACAGCTTTACAAGATATAAATAACATAGAATCACTTATCATAGATGTTAAACAAAAAATGCTTAGCAAAAATTAAAAATAACTTTCAAGTTGAATTGATATGGATTCCTAACCACCGAGGGATAATCGGAAATGAGAAGGCAGATAGTGAAGCTAAAATCGCAACAAGAATCAGTCAAATTGATCAATCAGTTAAAGCAAGTCAATCTGAAATTAAAAGTTTCTTCAATTTAGAAGTTAGGAAACTTTGGGATATTTGTTGGAAAAACTCAGAAAAGATAAGCAATCTATTTTTGAAAGACCACCTACTTCCTTCTCGTGTACAAATGACCAAGTTGCCATTACTAGACTCCGTATTGGACATACAAATTTAAGTCACTTTCATTAAATTACGAAATCTGAAAGAAACAAATATAACAAATGTGGACTAGACTTGACTGTGCTACAACTGTTAGTTGTGTGTAATTGTTATTCTAATGTAAAAAATAATTACAATCTTCCGAATAATATAAAAGTATGTTTAAATCAAGATACCAAGATAAGGACACTAAAATTTATGAATTTTTTAGATTTAAATAAATATTTGTAAAACAATGTGATCGCTAATGATTTTATTGCTAAAAAGCGACCTTAAATAACCAAAAAATAAAACTTTATTTAATTAGGCTCTAGCTAAGCGCTTTTGAATCGTCACGTATTAAAAGTTAAAACGTTTATAATTTATATCAAATATTTCATAAAAGTAACAAAGAATAAACTGCTCAATATAAATTATCTTATAATATTTCTATATCCTTTGGTGTTGCAAGGGAATGTGGGCGGCGGTGATCACACTTAACACCAGGTACGCTCGTTTGTCCACCTTTTCCATAAAAAAAATTGTATGCATCAAACTTTAGAGCTTGAATTCATTGTTTGTGTAGGTAATTATGTTTCGTAAACATGATGGTCATTATTACTGTCACTATTAGTAATCGTATCCAACGAGTCGACCTGGCACCACAAGCAGCACTCATTCACGAGTTGACGCCTGAACCAACCATCGCTCCCTGCGCAAATATTTGGAGAAAAGGAGACGACCCGGCATACGACGCTGCTGCTAGCAATTTTAGTGAGCATGACGAACCGTGTTGTAGCAAACACTATATGATAACTACTAATATTATTATTTTTATGTTATATTCATGAGATTATACAATCTTAATATCAAAAATTATTATTAGGTGGACCAGGAGCATCTATTTACCATACAAGATGTATTATCCTTTATAATATATATATATATATTCATTAATCATATCGAATTTCGGCTTTTACAATTAGGCGATTGAGTATTTTTTTTTCTATTTAGCAGGAGTTAGATATGTTTTATTTTTCTTTAATTTTTATTTCTTGTATTGATAGCATATTATATATCTTCATTTTGAATGTATTCATTTCTTCTATTTTAAGCCATCCATATATTATTACAAATGAATTAGCATGCTATTTTAAGAATACTTATGTGGTTAAAGTGATTTCTAAAGGGTTCTATATAATCCAGAATATAGATGGCTGACAAATATTAAAAAAATATTCCAAATAACTGTTTTAATATCACTAATATTTTTAATCCTTCTGTTAGCAAAAGTAGCAACAGTGAGTTTATTTGAAATTGCCTCAATCTGATGAAATGGTGAAAAAATAGAATGGGTGCTCCATTGAAGTTTTTCATCTAATACGAATCCAATAAACGAAGTAGTCTTCAAGTTTTACAGATTGCGCATTTAATACATACTCTTTGGTATTTTTTAACACTATAAGTGCGTTCAATAACTGAATTTACGAACATTAGAATGTATAATATAGGTAGCTGTCAAAACTGTCATCGATAAGTATAGGATATATAAATGATTCACTTGTTTATTTAACAGTAATTGCTTCAAGTAAAAAAGTATTTTACTCACCTTTCTCCATAGACTGATTTGCAAATTTTCTCGAAGTAATCAATTGGAAAGTAATTGCCGAAAAATGATACAACTTTGTCCGATGTTTGGAAGTAACCAAACTCTAAGCACGTTTGGTACCACCAAAGCCGATCTAAAGAAACAAATTCGTTTAAATTCTTCTTAAGTCTATAGATCGCAAACAAAAATGAAACAAATATACTGTGTTCACATTACAAAATCACTGAAATCAATTAACATGGAATCAAAAGATGTTGAACTCTACTCACGTGTCGATTACTAAGTTACTGTATATGTAGGATGAAGCAATATTTTTGATATGTGCGAAGAACAGCTCTCTAAAGCTAGCAAAGTCAAGTGAACAAATTCATAAACTAATACCTCTATACTCTTAAATATCACTTCACTGCTTATTAAAATAGTGTAATATTGGAGGGCTATTAAATAAGAGTTGAGCATTCTACAGTAGTAGCTATAATGCGACTGGCCTTTTATACAACTTGAATCTACCAAAATATGCCAATATCTTTGCAACAACAATTATCAAAAAACAACCTAAAACCAAATTTAACTACAGTAACTATACTGATTAAAATAACGAACCTTAAACTCTAAACGCACGTTGTGGAGTCTATGGCACCTGAGGTATGCTGACTGACAGCTCAAGCTTGAATCTCTACAGGCACATTATTAATAGGCTCGCTGAGCCGCTATCAACACTGGGTGCGGCGATACGGCTCCATTCGGCGATACCTATTCTTCCCCTTCGCTCCTCCAGCCTTAATAATCATCTGAGAATCTGGGTGTGATCGCTCCGTAATACTAGGACTTCTAGATACTAAGGTTAATTTGTTCCCTATTACTGTCTTAATTGCTCAATATGCAAATTTTTCTCAGTTTGGTCCTGAAGTCGATTGTCGTTAGGACCCATTATACATCTACAAGTCGACCAAGAATTCATCTTTCCCCTTTTAAGTTTTGTCGGTACCATACCTCTTTCCCTTCACTCCCAACAGATTCGGCCTGACGTTGCTCTCCATTATACATCCCCTTTCTAATAATAATTCTAATAGATGAGACTAAAACATTTGGTGCTTGAAACATTGAAAGCCTCGATTTTACTTGACAGGTATGTTCTACCACCTAAACGCCTCATAATATCAATGTGTAAACTACTTTACAGGTAGTCGGTTTGGCTAGCTCGGCGTCCACCAGGGCTGAACTTTGCACTTAGTAACATTAATAGCAATATACTTGTACACGTCCCTCTTACTGTGCCTCCAGATAGTAAATCCTAATTATTCACAAAGTTTATTTCTTCTATTAAAATACAGTTTTAAGTTGCTCCAATCACATTCAACCATCTCTCAGATACCTCAATATTTTTGACAGTTCCGCGTCTCGCAACTCAGACAGAAAAGCACAAAGATAATTCGAGGTATTCTTGAAGATGAGATTATAGAGATTTACTAGCATTGGTTGCGGCTTCTCGCACGCAGGCACGTATTGTGGAGTCTTTAGTGTTTATTTTATTTCTAAGTTCACGCTGGTGAAGTCACCGGTACAGCTAGTATTACATAATATATAGCTTTATGATTCTGTTCACTTCAATTTAATAGCCTTACAGAACTGAGAAGATCATAACTTCTCTATCAAGAATTTTGAGCGGCAAATGTTAAAAGCACGTTAAATCATTTCAAATGCATAATTAAACTATATCATACTAGCCTGGAGAAATACTCAAAGACTCGTTCTTTAAGCTCCCTATCCAGTAGTTATAATCAATATTGAAACACGATTGTTTGTACAGATTCCGGGAAAGTTCACGAAATTTGACGAGCGCAGTGTATGGGCTGTTATCTTTAAAGATATTATTACATACCTGAAAAAAAAATACTTTTTAAGCAAAACAAATCTTATAACTCTATTTACAATACTATGATTACATCAAATTAAAACTATCAGCAGCATTTCCACGTTGGATAGCTACAGTTGGGCCATTACAAACGTGCGAACTGAATCATAAATCATTTTTATCAGATCTCTCGCTCACACATTTTGGCATATCGGAACTCTCGCTCGCACTGCTAGTGTTTCGTGCAACAAAGAAGGGATTTGTCGATAGTCATTAGCAGGTAATTAAGGAAAAGTTAACGAAGTAATGCAAAATATTTTTAGGGTTTATTTTTAATATCTGCTCTAAAACATACAATATATTGACACCAATCCTTTTTAAGTAAATAAGAATACATTTAAAGCCTAAAAATTAAATATTTCAGAAGGCTAGGATACATGTTTCTGTACATACAACTATTAGAGACTATTGCTATTCTGAACTTATTATTTGTACAGATATGTCCCATATAATATCAGCAATATTTTTAATTTCAAGAGATCTGAAAGTTTTTACTGAATTTGAAATTTTGCTTACACTTTTTAGCATTTTACACAAGAAGTGACTCAGCAACACTTTTGGAGGAGACATGAGTGCTTATGATAGAAACTGGAATGTCAGAAAAAAAATCTCAAAAGCAAAAGCTACTTCCTACTCAGAATGTATTTTTTTTTTTATTGACTTTTGTTCATTATTAGATTATATTCTTTCTTCCATTCTTACACTACTTATATTCGTTCTTACACTACATTTTTTCAAATTGAAACCTAGATCGATTTATCGCCCCCAAAATCCCGGGTATACTAAATTTTATGAAAATTGTTGGAGCCGTTTCCGAGATTCAGATTATATACAAGAATAAATAAATAAACTTCAATTAAAAAGTTTTTGTTTTTTCCCAAGAAATAAGTTATTATTGACTCACAAATGGGTTTATAGCTAGTAAAAATACTATCAATGCATATGACAATTTATTATACCCAATAATAGATACTAAATATATTTTATTTTATTAAATAGCTTATAATATATATATATATATAGCAGTTATTGCAATACTGCGGTGATGAATGTAGGCTTTTAGCAATTGTCGTCCACCACAAAAGTAAGTCTTAAATATGTCTCCAAACTGGGAATATTATAATAATATACCCGAAACATTCTGAGTAACAGTTAAAGCTGGGCCGTAGTATAGCGGAACAAAAAAAGACTAGAGCCGCAACATAACCTAACTTTTACTAAATCTCATTTAATTCAGCACCCAGATTGACAAAATTGACCCAATTGAAAGGATATAATAATTAAATGGCTTATTAGAAAAAAGGGCTTGACAATGTTATGGTATAAAATCTGAGTTGATACTTACTTTATTAATAGAGTAGTTATAAGATTTTCTGCTTACAGAGCTGACATCATCATATTGTACAAGTCCGGCAAAATCGTCAGTCACTGAAGCGTAAAAATACTTTAAATCATCCTTACTCCACTCTGAGTATGGCTTGCAGACCCTGTACAATTAGAAAAATATATGTTGTAGAAAACACGATGCAAGTGAAAAAATTTTTTTTTTCACGAATTAACATATTGTTGTGTATGGTCATTCCCTCATACCATATCATCAAAAATACTTTAAATCATCTTAGTCCACTCGGAGTATGGCGTGCAGATCCTATCTTAATATATATATATATATATTTCTTTTGTGCAGCTGTTGTAACTGAGTTCCTCCTAAACGACTGGACCGATTTATATGAAACTTTCTGTGTGTCTTCAGATGGATTCGAGAATGGTTTAGATTCACAATTGAACTACCTCCTAAACGGCTCGACCGATTTTGATGATTTTCTTGTGTGTTCCAGTGAATTTGAGATTGGTTTAGATTCTTAATTCCGTCCATGTCTATGTTGCCTATATTCATGTGTATGTTTGTGAACTCCTCCTAGCTGCTGGACCGATTGTTCAAATGTAAGACGTGTGTACAGGATACTCGTAATGTCTGTCCGGTCCACTAGTACAATTATAAAAATATAGGTTACTAGTTGACCCAACAGACGTTGTTCTGTGTATTATTAAAAAAATACTGTTTTTTTTTTATGTTGTCAATAATATTTCATAACACCAAGAATTATTTTGTTAAAATATGCTCCCTGTCAATGACGTTTTATATTATGTATAGAACGTCATTGCTCCCTGTTGTTAATTGTTTCACAGCAGAACTGTCAAACCATGCGTCAATAAGTTCTCTCATAGAAAACATGTATATACAAACCATTTATTGAAATTATAAATAATTATGGGTCTCAAATCGAAATAAAAACTATCCTATCTCTCAAGTTGGACAAAACTGCACTCGATAAAGTAATTCCCATTAAAATCCGTTCATTAGATTAGGAGTCCATCGCGGACAAACAACGTGACACGTAATTTATATATATTAAGATAGAAAACACGATGCAAGAGAAACTTTTTTTCACGAATTAACATATTGTGTACAAACATTGACAATAAGTATGTTGTAAACCTATGTTTTATGCACTGATAATTTACTGTATTTTAACTTTCTTGTGTGACTTTTTGCGCTAATAATCAACGACATATCATTAGTATACTTTTAACACCTGTCTACTTGTGGAGCTTGCCCTGTGAGAAATGTAACTAAAAATATGAGTTACCTAACTTAAACTTTTATGGCTGATTTAAAAAAAAATAAACAAGGGCCTGTTTACAATAAATATTTTTAAGTTCTTTTAAAAAATCAGATATTTTGAAATTTTGCTGCGTAGACTTTTTGCCAAGAACTCTTTCATAGTCTTTTATCGAAGGAGAGAAATATTGATCAAAAATGAAGTCGTATCTTACCATTAGAATCATTTTTTTTGAGATTGCTCCAAAAGTTTTTGGTATTTTTTTCATGGTGTCAAGCAAAAAGAAACCAAAGTCTATTTGATCAGGTGAATCGTGCTCCAAATGTTTCTCCAAAGATATCATCAAAGTTGATTTCTGGGTTATACAAATTGTCCCATCAATATGGCACATAGATAATGGTATTGGAGTAATAGGATATGAATTTTCTCCATATCTACTTTGTAATCTAAAGATATCCCGAGAATAAGAGAAAATTCTGGAGCATATGGCCGCAGCACTATCAGGCCCTTCGATTTATGAACGTCCAAGGTGAAAAGCGCCAAATACAAATTATTCTCAAAGTTCTAAGATATTGTTTCTTATTTTTCACACAATTATCTTACAAATTAAATAGTTACGTACTTAAAATCTTTTACAACAACTTCTGGGCTCTCCTGCATTCGTTTTACAAGTTCTTCATGTGCAGCTTGGACTTTCTGGTCACATTGAACACCAGGAGCTTTCGCCCTCAATGATTTCACAACCACTGTAAGATATTCTAAAAGAAAAGGATAATTTTAATAAAAAAATGTAAAAAGTATCACGCTGATCGTATGCAAGAACGTAACGAGTACGTCCGCGACATATTATAAGCAATGGAAGTTCTTGGCATTTTGCCTCACAAAGTCCCCAGCTCTCGACATGTTCCAAGGACACTCATGCGAGTAGGACCCCTTCTCTCTAGGCATTTTGTCCAAAAAGGCGAAACACTTAGTTGTTTTATGGTACGTATTCCGTTTCATGTAATATATCGCTAAGTCTTTGGCAAAAGAAAGTTAGCTTGTTAGAAGCTTATAACGATTATTTATTACTTACCATCAAAGTTGTATTTAGCCTTAAGAGGAGCGCTTGATGAAACCGCTGCATAGACAACTTTAGGAAATTTGAGTCTGAACCAAGCTGCTAGGTTTCCTGAATAAGATCCGCCAAACACTACCCACTTTGTATGAGCACTAAGTTTGTACTGTTTATTTATTCCTTTAACAAAGTTTGCAGTATCTGCAAGCACTTGTTGTGACGTCAAGTATTTTAGATTGTTCATACTAAAATCACTAAAACAATTATTTATAATTAATAGGATATATTTTTGTATATATAATACTTATTGTATCTTATCCAAAATTAAAATGCTTTTTATGTAAGAGTAGAAGTAAATATAATAAAAGTTATGCGAAGCTCCTTTTATTATTGTGGTTTATTATAGTGTGATTAATTACCATAATGTAAAAAACATCCTCAACTCTCGTAAAATAATTACAAAATTCATCCGCTTTTGTAAGTTAAATGTATTTTTAGTAAGTAAATATGTTAAGAAATATATAAATATGTTCTTCAACCAGTGTGTGTTGCCAGTGATGACTTACGGTACGCAGACGTAGTCGCTAACTGTCGGCCTTATGAGAAAGCTCGTGGTCATTCAGAGGGCAATGGAGAGTCTATGCCCATAGATTTCCCTGCGAGATCGAATCAGAAATGAGGAGATCCGTAGGAGAACCAAAGTCACAAATATAGCCGAAATGATTGTGAAGCTGAAGTGGCAGTGGGCATGACACATGACTTGACGAACAGATGGCGGTTCAGGCAATAAAGTCCGCGAATTACGACCACGTATCGGAACACACAGTGTTGGTGTGATTGCCCTAAAAAAATAACCGATGATCTGGTCAAGATTGAACAGATATGATGAGCGCAGCGCAGAACCGGCAGTCGTGGAAATTTTTGGGGAACGCCTTTGTCACCCACTATTATTATCCTTCCATCCAATCCCTAAAAAAAGTGAAAACTCAGATTCACAAGACAATTATTAGTTTCAGAGATTGCAATAATGCAGATGCCATACATCCCAGAGATGAAGTTCTCTCGGGACGCCCAGTGCCGGAAGAAGAGCGTACCTTCTTTCAATGTTTTTCATAAGACGGTATGGGATATAAAAGAAAATTGTTCCAGTTTTCATAAGTATTTTAAAACATTGTCATCGCTTTTCCACAACAGTCCCCTCGAAATCTTCAACAATTCAAATCAAAATCACTTTTTTCATGTAGGTCAAGCAAATGACATAATTTGCCTTTCTTTTTACAATTACCAGCACTTCGGGAAAGGTTAAGCTTTAATAAGAAGAACCGCCTCACACGCACAAGAGCATTGCCGGCCTTTTACTTACGTGGGTAACACTGAAAATGTTTAGAACTGGCCCGTTAGAAACATTGCTAATGAGAACTTTTTATAAATTTCAAATTGGTGGTGGACGGCACTTAAATAATCGAGGAGCGGGGTGTCGTGGTGTTGTAGAATACGATGGATGCCCCGTAGAGAATGCTTCGGGAGGGATTTTCTGACTTTGGCAGAGCCGGTTCCTCCTGGGGTAAAATCTCTTTAAGGACCACTCACATATTCTGGTGGAGCGACGGCTTCGACGACGACGATAGGCTTCAGCCCCCGACACTAACCTTTGTGAAAATAAGCGGCACAAAGGCCAGGTAATTAGTCCGGAGGAGTCTGGCCCATCGTGCTGAAGTCATATAAAGGCATCGTTACTCTCTTACTTTTTGCAAAACCCCAAGTCGCCTCTTAAGATCCTCCTGGGCCATGGACTCCTCTAATCTTTTTATACCCTGGGGAAGCACGGGGCTAGTGTTTACGATTTGTCAAACAAAAATCGGTTACAGTAAAAGCTAAAGATTCACTTTCCTTTTATATCTTACTGTATATGCGTCAGAGATGTTCGTCTCTTGCGATATAATATTCAGTTACAATTTTTATTGAAATATCTTTAAAAATACTTTTGACTTTCGATGATACAAAACAAAGTATTACGCGTTGACATTAACTAGTAAATTATGAGTGAATTAATAAATTTTCCGAACCTTAAGATTTTATCGTGTCAGAACTCAAAAGTCAGAACACCAGGAACTAAGAGAGCAGCATCATTTGAATGACTATTGGTTACCTTGAAATTTGTCAAGCTCACAGTATAAACCATAGACTAGGAATATACTAGCGTATAGACAACCTGACAATCGGGTAATACGTGACTAGTGGTTTAATACACAAAATAAAAGACAGTGCCAGTTCCGTGCCTTTTGCCGTGACATTCTGGCAAAGAACGCCAATTTTTTTCAAATTTTATTTTGTGTATTAATCCTAGGGTTATATTGAGGGCTATCACTTTAAAAACATAACATATAGTAGTTTAGTAATACTAAGGAGCTAATGCCAAGCGTTGCTGACTGCCGTAAGCTTGTAAATCAAACGCGGTTACAATAACTATGCAGTCACTCTCCTTCTCTATCTTTCTATATCTCTATTAGAGATATTCTGTTCTTCTGCACGCTTTGTTCATCTATACGCTAGTATATTGTACGTCTATGGTATAGACAAACAAAGCTTGCGAGAGAGAAGAACATCTCTAACAAAATTACGGCAAGATATAAAAGGAAAGCGCTCCACTAAATTGTAATATAATATTTATGTACCTTGTTGGGTGACTCTCTCCATAGAAGCGATGTTCTAAATAAAAAGCTAATGCTTTAAATTTCTTGGATAATTCTATCCAATAGGATTTGGCCACAAAGTTATCGCTAAGAGTTCCCTCTCCTTCTAAAAGCAAAAACACGAGTCCTGGATCTGCAGGATCGTAAAATTTGTCATAAGCGTAGTATCTCTGAAATTAAATTTAAAAGTTAATAAATAATATAATATTAAGGATAGGAGTGGTCAAAGAGAAATGACTCCAGAAACCGTATAAGGGATATAAATTACTGACTGAGGCTGTGTAAAAGCACACTAGAATCATTTTTGGCGGATAAGTGATGGATTGAACAGTTGGCCCATCTGATATTATATCTACAATATATTCAAAACAGAGAAAATGATAAAAGGTGCGGCATAGATATGATCCCAAACTCACTGCACTGCCCCCATCACCCTGACACTCATAAGTGGAATATCTGTCAAGTGATTGTAAATTTTATCCACACTCTACAAACCTGATCATAACAGTACCTATATGGCAGTGGGTACTGTCTCGGGTGAACAATGCTGAACGCACATTCAGTTAGCAGCAATATATTCACATGAAATGCAATAAAAAATCTTCTGGCATACTTAAATATTGATATCATAAAATCGAATTAATATGAATAGTTTTACCTGTTGCCACGTTTGCTTATTATTACGATCATTGTGGTCAAGGATTTGCGTAAACCACTTGATTTCTGGTTTAGTTTCATTTGTGATAGCGGTTAGTTTGTAGTGTTCTTGAATTTTCTTTTCACGAAAATGCACTGCGCCCACTCCTATGAGACAGAATATTAAAACCCAAAGAATTGTACGAAGATACATTTTACTATAACAAGTTCGATTTACTGTCTTAAACTCAAAACACAACTTGTACTCAATATATATTAGTTGCAGGAAAAATATACAGGGTGGAAATTTTTCACCTCTCGGTAAGATACTCTGCTACTTATACAGAAGAAAGGAAAATTTAAAATAAAAATATCCTATTCCCTATTCTTATACGATGAATCCATACGGTCATAAATATCAAATCTCTCCACTAAAGAGTAAATTAATAGCAGGAAACCTTTTAAACCTAAGCTTATTTATACTATTCGTAAATTAGTAACGTAACTAAATACATGCACTGAATCAGCTCCATTATGTTGGAGACACAAATTTAATCTTATATAGGATTGTTTTTGAGTAACATTTCAGCAATGATTGGAGTTATATTTATTAGTTAGCTTCGCATTTTGAAGCTGTTGAAACAAAGTATGTTAAAACACTGACGTCAGAATCCTAGTAATTACAATTTGCCGTTGCTGTTGCCTTTTGTTTGATGGAAGAGGTCCTCATCTGGTCACCGCTGCCCACACTCTTTTACAACACTAGAGGGATCACAAGAGCACTACCGACCATTTGGTTCAGGTGTACGCACCATTTTGAAGGTATAGACCCATGTCGAATGGAAATGGCCTAGGAAAACCACCTAACGAATAGAGTAGAGGTAAAAAATCTACTATTTAGTTCAAATCGAATCGAGTTGGTACTTTTGTATACCGATATGTCATACCACAGAACAAATTTTCATAGCGATATAAGAATATGCAACGAATAAATCAAATTGTTCCTGATAAGCCATTATTGCCGGTTGGTTATAATACAGCTAACATTTATTTTTATTTTTATTTTTATTTAATTTCTTTTTTTAACATCAATTAATATCACAGCATAATTTTCCCCTTATTCCAATTTTCAATACGTCATTAAACCTGAAATTCATAATAACTAACATAAAGACAACTTCAATTTTTATCTATATGTAGATAAAAAGATTGCAATTTTAAACTATTTCTTGTGCCATAAACGTATTGGAGGCTATTTTTTGTATTTTAGCCGATTTGTGTGTGTTTGGCTTCCTGTATGTGTTAAAATTGTGTATTAATAGAGGTGGCATTCAAAAATTCCACCCTGTATACATGTTGTTTACGAGTATGTTTAATTATAGATATGGTCTATTTTTTAAATGCATAATGACGTAGTAAGGAAAATGTATTAGCTTTTTTATTCACTTGCAAATTCTATAGTTATCATATAATTACACAACAACTTATCATATAATTATTTCTGGTGTTTCAAAAAACTAATTATTTATCATAATATATGGTAATATCAAGGTTTAATCACCGTTCCATGCTGAATTGCTATATGTACGAGCAAACCCGTAGATGGTTTAAGTTTTATACGACGCGTGGCGATACACATATGTCACTATAAAACTTTATACATAGCTTATAAGGATCAAACATTTCATGAGTGATGGTATGAAATCACATACCAAAGGTGACGTATACTCGTATGTTCTCCCCTTCCATAAAAAAACACTAAAGGAAAAAATACTCTGAAGAAAACCTGTCTAAAAGCAAAAGATCTTTCACTTAACTCGGAAATATATAATATAAATATAGCACTTGGAGGTTGGAACTATGACACATACTTATTCGAAAAGATGACTTAGGACAAAAACCGATAATGTATAAAAAAAAGTGGTAAGATATAATAAAATATTGTTAAGTAATTCGCTAAGGGATATCCGTTTTCACAGAAAATATTTATTTACCTACTGACAAGAAAATTATTGCTATCCAGCAAAATTTAAACCAGCTAAATGACCGAGTTTATGGAACCTGTACCGGCGTTTTATAGAGCGCTAGAATCTGGGCCTGCTTCTTCAAAGCCAATTTGGCTTTTCCTTCCAAGTGACCGTGGAATTGGCAATCACAGATTCCGAGAGTCAGTGTACCGATACTAGGCGGGGCATTAAAGGAAGTTCTCGAAGAGCGGTAATATGACAAATGAGTGTTTTTTTGTGGTGAACGAGCAAAATTGAGTATTCTGAGTGTCAAATTTGACAATGTTACAATACAACGAGGAAGCTGGAGGTTCACTTGCATAAACTCATGGGAAGCCCAAGGAATGGATGTTTTGAGAGAAGCAACTTGTGCCATACTCGATTAAAGGCCTTCGTTATATCCAGACTAGCTGAGAGGCCTTCTCTCATGCTTTTGATAGCCGTCGTTAATGTGTTAGGTATTCCAGAAAATCGCCTGCCAACCCACCATGTTGAAAGCCGTCCTGCTCTACGATTTGGAGATTAATAGGGCCTTCCTTTTAGCAAAAATCGGAATCGGATCATATGATCGGTCAAAAACATGTGAAAAGTCTATTGGATACGCACTCTGAATTTTTACTGAATTCAGATAAAGATATTGCAATTTTAAACAATAGTTAACGTTGTTTTAAATAATTTATGTCGAAGAATGAATAAATTATGTCGAAGATATGCCTTAATATCTTATTCCATTAAAGTAAATTATTTTTAGGTTTAATATTTTTAACCGACTTCAAAAAGGAGGAGTTTCTTAATTCGATCGGGATTTTTGAAGTAAAAATTCTTTAGGCGCGACTTAACTTAGAAAATTTTCCGGACGGAAGTAACGCTCAGTAAAAGTCACTTGAAACAATTTTTGAAGCCGTTATAATGTTATGGTTTAAAAAACATTTTAATATGCTTAGTAATAGTTTTTGAAAATCTCCAAGTGTATAATTTCCTTATTTTTTACTACTCTTGTAATAAATAATGTATAAGTTATCAGATTTTTTCTGATATTTGCAACATTCGTTAATTTGATTTTGGTTTTTTCGTCCATTATTAGGATAGGCAAAGGGTTTGAGCCCATACAGCCATATTCGTTAATATTCAATAACAAAATAACAACGTCATATTAATATGTGCTAATATAACCTCCAATTTCTTATTATCAATTATTTTATTTAATGGGTGAATATTTCAAAATGTGCGAATGGTATTAATGAATTATAAATAGAATATAAAATGAAAATAATAATCAGTCAAATGAAATGGCGGAATCCCAGGAACATGTTACTCTTTCATCAATAAATAAGCATAAAAGAGAAAATCCAGAACCTGATAATCACCTCACCTGTAAAAAGTTTAAGTGTTTATTTTCTGATGAATAATAATATCAAAATATAACATTATATCATTCCTTGTAAAATATATAAAATCTAACTTGAATAAATAATATTATTTATTAGGTAGAGAAAATGCCAATTTTGCTATTAATATGAAGTTGTATCGTTAGTGTTTCCGAGAAAAAAAAAATAAGCAAAGAATCTAACAAAGCTCCTCTGTAATACGTGAGTGTTTATATATGTACACCGATTACTCTGAGATTTATGATCCAATTTACATAAATCTTCATAATTAGTTCGATGCGGAATAGATTTGGTCCTATAAAAATTTTACATAGTTTGGCCAAGTTGTTTTCATTTTATGAAAATTGTTGCCTACGTGGGTGATATACTTGTTTTTTCTGTACGGATTTATTAGGAGTTTTCATTCAAGTTGATTATATATTATTATTAATAACTGATACTAAAGAGTAAAAAAATAAAAAATCGTGTGGTGTAGTGGGACACTGGATAGGAACGAAGTTCCTTTTAATAAAAATATCAATTTTACTGATTTACTAAAAAAAATGGGCAGTTTCCACTGAATTCCACTGTCAAAAATACAAAAAGTGTGTGTATACTTACGTATGCACGCAAGAAGTTAGACGTCAAAAAAATTAATTAAAAATCGAGTTTTTTAGAGAGTTGCGCCAGGCTGGATGTCGTTGTGCGTAACGTAATAGTCAAAGAAATTTATCTTCAATAATATCAAAAAGGTATACATAATGTGCATGTTTTGCTTTTACTCGGTTTATATTACCTTATCTTAAATCATATACACACCATATCTTTACATTTTTGTTTATTGCTTTTCATTGTATCCTTGTCTTAGTCGGGGAACTTAATCTGTTAAGTCAATCGTCGTGTATAACAATTTATAACAACCCTCTAAATCAACATCTGTTTCTAACATTAACTTTTTTGAAAAGTCGCAATAAGCAATTTTTATATTTATGTGGGATTTTAATAGGTATTATTTAAAAGCCGCATGCTTTAAAATAAATCGCTCACAGAAAGTCTCATATAACAACTCGCATATTTCATGATAATCGCTTTATTTCCATACAGTCGCATATGCAAAGGCTTACTTACTTCTTAATGAAACGATATCTAATGTACTCATGACCTGGGGGACCACAGTTCTTTCGGTGCGAAAACTCAGGAAATATATTTTCAGAGATGAGACTAGAGTAGCTAGATAATTAATTAAAACTAAATAGCAAATTATTGCATTTAACGACTCTCACGTTTTTCTCCATATCGTTAGGGACAAATCTGAGATACCCAAAATGTATATAATAACACAACTTATGTGGCTTTGGATTTCCATTCCAGTTGTCATTTCAATAACACTAATGCCGTATTGGTACATAACAATAAAATTTAAAAGTTCAACAAACTAAGTTGATTCCTTGGTATTCCACAGATTTCCATAATTGTGCGTATTCTACCGCATGTCTAACGTGGAGTGCTCCTAAGAGCTGAGTGACGAGTTTAAGTAATCATTCTAACCCTATCATATCAACTACACGGTGATTTTCAAGAAACTTTTAAGCAAATAAAATCAAATAGGGGGGAATCAACTCAACTGTTTGCGTGTTTACCACAAAAAAAACCATTTGTCTTATCACCGCTCTTCGACGAGTGTCTCATAAAGCCTCGCCTAGTATAGTAATACTGATTTTCGAAATCTCAAGCGATTCCGTCACCTGAAAGGAAAAATAAAATTGACTCCGAAGAAGCTAGGCGTCATAAAAAGAGCACGGCATTGCTTAAAGCCGGCCCACATTCTGGGGCTATCTATAAAACGCAGGTCCAGCCACATTATGGAGTATAGCTGTCATCTTTTGGTCTAGCACACCTCAGTATCAGTTCGAACCATTTGAAAACGTACAATGCAGAATTACTCAAATTATTGAGGATCCAGTGCTCTATGAACGGCTAGATCCCTTAGCGTTGCATAGAGACATCGCTTCATTGTGTGTCTTATAAATCAAATCAAAATCACTTTATTCATGTAGGTCACGGAAGTGACACTTATGAATGTCAAAGAAAATATTTTTCTTTATTCCTACTTCGTAAAGGGTTGAGCTAATGAGAAGAAGTAGCAAGAAACTCGTTGCCACTCTTTTAAATCAAGATTTGCATTTTCATCGCTTTACAAATAATTTCAATTTCAATATAATATGTAAAGTGATGCAACAAATACTCAAACATCAAATAGTCAATGCTTTACGAGTATTCAAAAAAGTAAATGTAAATTAATACAATTATTGAGAATTGAATATAAATATTGAGTACAGAAGCTGTATCATCCACACACACTCTAAATAAATAAAGGTATTCTGTGAGGATTGAGTGAGAAAAATAAATATATAATAACTTTTAAGAATCTGAAGCCGAGCCTCCGGCAACAGGATCATCCTGCCATATTTTAGGGAAGGGGATGACCCGTCCCATTTCGCAAATTTATACCACATTTATCACGGGGATTGTTCCGAAAAGCAGTTCGACCTGATTCCTACCGCCGAATTACACCTTCAAACGACAGGCCACAAATTAGGATATCATGCCCATAATCTAGATGTGTGAAGTTCGTCTACACTGCGGCTTTCAAGGAAGTTTCTACGTAAAACTAAGATGTAGAACGAGATTTCTTATGCTATTTTTCCGGCACGATGCCACATGGATACTATCTATTTCGTTGGTCCTCCTCTTCTATAAAAACTGTATATTATATTATGATGGTGGACCTTATGGTAATTAGGGCTTAGTATTTAGTCCTCATATCATTTTTTAACATTTAAAACTTCTTTTAATCTTTCTTCTTCTATTTATAAAAAATGTGTAATTATGTATTTAGTCTACTTTAGTTCAGGGTAGAAATGCTTTAAAAAAATAAACGTTATTAAACTGGACTAGTTTATTTTAAAAACATAACAATTTTCTTGGATCTCCCACAATGCATAACAACTAGGAACTTATTTCAAATAAAATGAAAAAAAATGAACATAAAGGAAGCAGGCAGAAATTCGTATTCGAAAAAAACTTAAGGTCGGTCATTAATATTTTAATACAATTAATTCAAAACATTATAAATTTAATTTAAAATGTTAAATAAAACCAAAAAATTAATGTGTAAAATAAAATTTAAGCCCTGTAACTGTTTAGCAATAATAACAATTAACGATTTATAATTCATATTTTATATTAGAGTAACAAATATTCCAAATCGTATTTGCAGCGTTTATAATAATTCTTGTTTTAAGATCTTCCACGAATGATACAGGCGACACGTTAATGATGCATATAGGCGTTATAGTTATTGCAAATAATCACGTCTATCACCTCCTAATGGGAATACGTCGAATTTCGGGTTATTGATATCATCATCATCATCAGCTGGAAGATGTCACAAAGATATCCACGATGTGGACAAAGGCTTCCCACAAAGATATCCACGACGATCGGTCCTGCGCTGTCTTGATCCAACGTATTCCGGCGATCTTGACCAGATCGTCGGTCCATCTTATTGGGGGCGTACCAACACTGCGTCTTCCGGTACGTGGTCGCCATTCTTTACTGCCCCAACGGCCATCTGTCCGTCGAATAATGGGCCCTGCCCAATGATACTTCAGTTTCGCAATCATTTAGGCTATGTGACTTTGGTTTTTGATTCGATATCACAAGGACACTCCGAGCATAGCCCTCTCCATTGCCCTCGGAGCGACCATGAACTGTCTCATCAGGCCCACAGTTGGCGACCACATCTGCGTAACGTAAGTCATCACTGGCAACACACACTGGTTGAAATCCTTCGTCTTCAGATACTGTGGTATTTGTGATAATAGCTCTGCATAATTCCTCATAATATCCCATTCAATTTTAAATGTGTACAATTTTAATGCATAAACTTTAAGAAAGCATCAGGGCAAACTCTTACCATTGCCAGTGTAGATTTGAGTGTGTGTTGGTTCTCATACTTTATAATTTATATATGGATGTTCATGGGAATTTGACTTCTTTTTTTATAATACAGAGAAGTGTTATCGGACATTATAAAGCACATTGGCGGCAGTTTCAGCAAATCTACAGAATTACAATATATTTTTGTAACAAATAGGTATTTGTTACAAAAATATGTTGTAATTTCGTTACTTAGGTAAGTAACTATGTAAATTATCATTAATGTCTTATATTAACATCACGAGATAGATTTAGGTGCATGCTTTCAAAGTAGCGGACACAGCAAGAAGATATAATTTTTAAATCTCTTCGTTTACAAGTAGTTCGTTTTCAAGATTTTCATTATTAATTCAAATGTCAGTTGGTGTGTGGGTTGGTGGTTACTATGGTAGCTGTTTGCCCGATCCTGGTGAGTTAAATAATATGATAGGGTGTAATTTAAACTGTATTTAATTAATATTTTGGGTAAGATTAAAAAAGACAAACGCAAATGCAATTATAAATTTTATTAGTGCCAAAACAATATTAAGACTTTCTGATAAACTTCGTTTATAACTATAAGTTACTGTACCGTTTTCCTATGTAACCATTTTTCCAAGTAGCATTTAACTTTTTTTCGAGCGTTATTTATCTCCTCGGAATCATCGTCGTCTTGTTGGTACATATCCGCGCAATGGGCACTTCCTAAAATAAATACGAATAAATTTCATTTAGTTCACTACTTGAATAAGATGCATCCTACATGGTAGGAAGAAAAAAAGGAAGAGTGCAAAATAATATTTTAAGTAAACCTAATTCATGCTTTGGACGAAAACTATTCCACAAAACTTCGACTCCTCAACGCTGGAGCTCAATTGTCAACTTTGATACAGGCTCCTTTCTCATATTTCAGATAACATTCTTAAAGAATGATTTCAAATGGTTTTCGGGATCTATAAAACACGGACAACTTTCTTCTAGCCACTAGATTCACAATTCAAAAGCAAAATATAATATTGCTTGCATTTTAGTCCTAAATGTAAATATCTTTGTAAAATAAGTGCATACAAATAGAAAGTTAAAGATATTATTATACGATAAAACAAAAAAAAAATTGCATAAGTTTACCTTTAATGTATATGCGGGGCATATTGGGTCGACACTCAGTAACTCCTAGAGCATGCCAGGGATCGATCGACCCATGTACAGAGAGGATGCGAGTTGCATTTATATCAGCACCACCGTAATAATGATTAGTTTTGGCGATTCCTGACATGATAAACGTTTCGTTATATCTATAAGAATTAATTATTATATTACAAACAATTGGTTCTCTAGTCTACAGTGATGTGAAGCGTAGGTTAGGAATTCTTCTCTTTTAGTTGCGATTTTAAGATCTTAAAAATATATCTATAAATGGTGATTAAGAGAGATAAGTAAAATAAGTTCAATCGGAAAAGGAACTTATCCCCGATTTCACCAATATAACTTCAAAGTGAGTTTAATACAAACAGTTTTATTATACATGTTAAACCAGTCTTGATCTCAATTAAAGTTAAAGCGATTTCATCAAAACATTTTGCGTGTTCACGAAAACTGAGTTTACAAATAATAGAATGTATCATGTAGATGTCACAAATGTTGTCGATAAGTTTGAAATAAATCATAATTCTTATATGACTACGATTAGGTTACCATAACGACAGTGACAGCTCTTGAACGGGATCAAATATGTTTAACGTGCAAAATTTGCGGACAGTATTTAAACACGTTTAGGCTATAACTGCAATTACTTTGTGTTGGTAAAAATGCGGATTGAATCTGTGTGCTGAAATACGAATTGAATCTGTTAACTCGTCCGAAAACTTAGTTCAAAGTGATCTATTCGTGTTCTATTTTAATGGTAAAATCAACCCTTAATGGAAAAAAAGTGAACAGAAAGGAGAAGAAAGTGAATTAAAAGAAGCAGATACTAAAATATTAGTTGATGTTAAGGAGGATAATAAAAAAGATGAACGATTAGATAGAATGAAAGACCTGCCAAAGCCTAGTTCAAAACACAAATCAAAACTTCGCATATACTTATAAAATAATAACCATGCGTGTGCAAAATGAACTAGTAAAGTTACAGTATAAAAATCTTTACTGCAATGCAGTTTCAATGCTCGCTAAATGGCCAACGAATTACAATTAAGTACTACCCAATTTATTTGCTAATTTAATAATGTACTGTTCTTAATAAGAGACGTACAAACGAAACACCACCATCTAAATAACAAGTTTTGTTCGTACGATAATCAAACATATTAACCTAATAATATATTTTTGGAGGGAGGAATCAAAGAATGCACTTGGTATCTTCTGTGATTTATCTAAGGCTTTTGATTGTGTTCAACATTCAACGCTGGTCAGGAAACTATACACTATGGTATAAGAGGATGTGCACTGGATCTTCTGATCTCATATTTAAATAATAGGATTCAGAGGGGTCGATGTGAATGGCGGGACATCTCCTGCCACTCCCCTCGATATGGCGATACCACAAGATGGGAATATTTTATTAAAAGGAGAGGTGGTTAATCCAGTGGAATCTGCTATATTTCTTGGCATTACTAGAAAAAAAAATCATTAAGAGAAAAATTTAAAGAAATAAACATTTTGACTGTTGCTTCTCAATATGTTCTTGATAATATTCTATATGTTCATCAGCACAATGTTAACACGAGGAACAAACATAAACTTGTTATGCCTACTACTCTATTCTAAGTCTTTTATTGGGCGATGTATATGCTTCTACAATATGATCCCAGAAAATGTACAAAACAAATGAGTTACAAAATTTAAAAGAATTGTTAAAAAACGTTTGTGTGGGAAAGGTTACTATAGCATAAACGATTTTTTTAATGTCACCACAGACTGGGAATGAAGCGAACACCCTCAGGCTCTTTAATTATAATTGTAATCCATATTTTTATTCATAAAAGCCCGCTTAGTTTCTTACGCCCTTTCTTTTCAGGTCTGTGGCAGTCTTATTTTGAATGGGTGGTAGTTTTTGACGTTAAAGTGGTTTTGAATCCTATTCTGAATAAAAATATTTAAATTTGAATTTGAATTCGGATACGATTGTTTATTTAACAGTAATAACTCAAGGTAGAAAAATGTTTTACTCACTCTTCTCCAAAGGTTGATGTGCATATCTTCGTCCAGAAATCAATTGGAAAGTAATTGCCGAAAAATGATACAACTTTGTCCGATGTTTGGAAGTAACCTAACTCTGTGCACGTTTGGTACAACCAAAGCCGATCTAAAGAAAAAAACTTCGTTTAAATTCTTCTTAAGTCTATAGATTGCAAACGTAAAAATGAAACAAACATACTGTGTTCACATTACAAAATCAATGAAGTCAATTAACATGGAATCAAACGTTCTTGAACACTGCTTACATGTCGATAACTGAGTTACTGTCCATGTAGGATGTAGCAATCTTTCTGATTTGCACGAAGGAAAGCTCTGGAAAGCTAGCAAAGTCAAGTCAATAGAATCTTAAACCAATTGTAAAATATCTCTATACTCTCCAATATTAAAATAGTGTAATAATATATAAGGATTATTAAATAAAAGTTGAGCGTTCTACAGCAGATATGATATTACATTATTTAAATGAAAAAGGCGAAATGTTGCTTGCGTGTTTATTATATTTTTAAGTTCACCCCAGTTTTGTTTATATAGCTTTATGATTCTGTTCACTTGAATTTCCTAGCCTTTAGCATTTCCAATTTTTTAGCCTAGAACTGAGAAGAGCATCACTAATCTACCATGAATTTTGAGCGGCAAATGTTAAAAGCATGTTAAATCATGTGAAATGCATAATAAAACTATATCACACTAGCCTGATGAAGAAGTCAAAGACTCGTTCCTTAAGTCCGATATTATATTATTATAATCAATATCGACACACGTCTCATTGTATAGATTCAGTGAAAGTTCATTAAATTTCACGAGCGCAGTGTATGGGCTGTTATTTTTAAATATATTATTACATACCTGAAAAAAAATAGTATTTTAGGTAAAGAATAACACATTTAAAGCCTGAAAATAAACTTAATTTAATAAGAAAATGAATAAATTTTTCGTGAGATAATCAATGAATGAGGCAATCGATCATACAATTACAAAAAAGCATTTATACATAATAGTTAACTCAATGAAATTAAATGTATCATATAATTATTACATTCAATTTTAATTAAAACAATAATATCAATTAATAACAATCGATTTTTATGCGTACGAAGCTCCATCCATCCAAGATGCAATTATAAGATACCGCTATTATGCAATAGACTAAGATATTTCATTTTCTAATTTACATAAAATTACAAATATATATAAAACTAGTGGACCCAACAGACGTTGTCCTGTACACACGTCTTAAATTTGAAAAATCGGTCCAACCGTTAGGAGGAGTTCACTAACATACACATGAGCAGGAGAATTATATTATATGGATGGAATTGAAAATCTACAGCAATCTCAAATTCACTGAAACAAACAAAAAAATCATCAAATTCTGTCCAGCCGTTTAGGAGGTAGTTAAATTGTGAATCTAAACCATTCTCGAATCCATTTGAAGACACACACCAATCTCAAATTCAATGTAACACACAAAAATATCATCAAAATCGGTCCAGCCGTCTAGGAGGAGTTCAGTGACATACACACTCACACAAGAAATATATATATAAAGATTGTAACACTTAAACGAAAGTGGATCATGACTCCCAACTGGGAACCCGAAACATAAAATTTTTCAACATCACTTAAGTAACTTAACAATTCAACATGACTAACAGTTGAAGCTGGACTGTAGCATAGCGGAGCATAAGAAAGCTTCTGACCAGAACCGCAACTAGACCTAACTTTTATCACAGACTACGAATGTATATTTTCGTATCTTTTACTAAATCTCATTACAATATCGATCATCAATATTGAATCAATTGAAATGATAAATATATTTAAGTGGCTTGTTAGAAAAATAAAGAAGTTGTCAGTCGAATCGTATATCTGAGTTGGTACTTACATAACTGATAGTGTAGTTATAAGACTTTCTGGTTGCAGAGTTGACATCATCATATTGTACAAGATCAGCAAAAGAGGAAGCCATTGAAACGTAGAATAGCTTTAAATCATGTTCAGTCCAATCTGTGTAGGGCTTGCAGATCCTATACAATTATAAAAATATTGATTAAAGACACGATGCAAGTGAGGCGATAAGTGAGTTTTCTCCACAAATTAACATACATTTAAATATGAGCATAATAATCAAAAGTAAGATAAAATAAAGAAAGAAAAAAACCTTATAAGGTATGAGGTTCTAGCCCACGTACCAAATTTAGCGCCTAGACTACTTGGGTAACATGACTTGAATGAATAGGTTAAATTAATGATTCAATTTCACCTGTACTCCTCGATCGGCTGTGATGCGATATGCAAATAATGATCAAAAATTATAATATTATCATTAAAAAAGGAGAGAATTTCGATAACCCTTCACTTAAACTCAACAGCGCATTAGTAAGGGTTGTTCCCGAAGGATAATCGATGGAGATCAAGAGCAACTGAAAGCTTGATTTTTTTTTTATAATTTCGCTTTTATTTTTTTGTATTTTCTTTATTCATTATTTCATTGCTATTTATGCTGAAAGAGACCTTTTTACCGAGATGCACATATTCGTTAATGTACTCTATTTGTTTTCCATCTACATAATATTATATTGCTATCCTGTGTATACTAGTCATAACTTAGTTTTGGACAAATTCAAATCCAGGCGACTTTTGCTCTCTCTATTCAAGGTTTGTATCATGCACTCCAATTTGTTTGCTGTTTTAGCAAAAAGCACTTTAGCATATCTAAATCTAAAGTGTGTCTAGTATTGATTCATGATCTCGAAACCTTTATTTTTCCAATAAATTTTTTGGAAAATGTTTTCTAGCACGGCTATGAACAGCTTAGAATATATCGGGTCACCTTGCCTTACGCCTCTACCGACTAAAATTTCTTCTCCTATTCTTTCTAGTTTTACTTGGCTTATACTTATGTTATATATGTTTTTCAAAATGTTTATGTAGGTATGTGTTGTTTAATTTGCATGTCTTAAGTGTCTTCCAAATAGAATTGTGAGTTATTGTATCAAACGCCTTTGAGTAGTCTACAAAAATAATATAGAATGCTATTATTTTCTTTGTGTTTCCCTAAAAGTTGTTCCACCATGTGGTATGGTAATCCAGCCTGTTCGGTCTTTTGCCTCTTATCTAAATGTTCATCTATGCGGTTCTGCGGAATAGACGCAAACAGCTTATATATATTTGATAATAGGCTGATCACCAGCAGGCTACCCCTTTTCTAAAGCAATATTATGTCGGATTTGTACCATTGCGTAGGTACTGCTTCAGTTTCAAGCACCATATTAAAAAGTATTGTAAGGTGTGACACGAGATGAAGTGCTCCTATCTTCAACGCTTCATTACTTATACGATGTATTTATTTAAGTGTAATAGTAGTTCTTTTATGTTATATATTCTATTTTTTGGTTTGATTCTCTTGTGATAATTAGTATCTTCCTCACTAATATATTCATTTGTAAATTCTGATGGTCTGCTGTATAATTCTCTATAGATTTCTGTGCCATATCTCAGCACTTCTTGTCTGTTCCTTTGTTTGTTAGTTATCTTTACTTTCAAATTTTTGTATACATTTTTTGTGTGTATTTAGTTCTTTGTAGGCTCGTTTTGAGCTTTTATATGTATTTAGATTTTTTTTCTATAACTCGTTTTCTGTAATTATTGTTGTCATTCTTTATTGCTTTACTTGTCTTTGTAAACAAGTTTTTGAGTTCTTCTTCCATATATTTTGTCTTATTCTTTGTATTCTCTTCCGAGCTTCAAATCGGTTGATTACCGAGCGATTTTCGCGCGAGAATTTTACGCGTGCTATACTTTATCTATGTGTATTATTTTACGTGTAGCAAAAGAATGCTTAGAATGCTTCTTAATTCTTATTTTGATAGCTTTCATATAAATTCATTGATAATATCCTATATGTATAAATTAATTATATTGCGTTTTATTTCATTTTACACACATGACACAAAATTGAAAAACCGTTATAATTTAGAATAAATGAGTATGAAAAAAAAATGGTTTTATTTATTAGTGTTTATGGTTTTATAATCATCTTTGTATGCTATTTCTAATACAAAAGTAAAATATACAAGCTGACAGAGCTATTGAGATATTCATTCAGAAAGACTAAGAAGAATCTCTTGGCCTTGATCAACCTTAAAATGCGCGATTGCTTGTGTAAGTTTTAAAATGTAACTATGCTATATATATTTTGAAGAGATAACTACTGAAATATATTTTGCGATAATTTTTCAAGTAAAGTAAAAATATTTGAACATATTCCAAAATAAATATATATACAAAAATGAATTGCTGTTGTTAGTCTCGAGAACGGCTGGACCGATTTGGCTAATTTTGGTCTTGAATTTGAGGAAGTAACTAATTAGAGATTTTTATATTAACTTTATCTCTTACTTGAGATAAAAATCGAAACTATCGTTGACTTTTCTGTTCTTCTAAACTTATCGACGGTAAGTCACCTTATCCGTACACGATGTCTGTCAATGGGACGATGTATAGCTTACCAGCGATAGAAGTTTGTATCGAAAGTGCAATTCAGGCGTCCCAATATAAGGCGATAAGAATGACTTATCGGGTATATTGGGACAGCTTCAGATTATTGACAGCTAATTACTGACAGTAGAAGGTAGTAATTTATCTCTATCTGTAGATAGTATGTTGGGAACGGCCAATGCAACAAGTTCATGCATATCAGAAAGCTTTAAATTGATTAACAGACTGTATCATAATTGATTTAATAAAAATGATTCCATTTGTTTGCTTTACGTTTATTTTACACAAAAGTTTAGGTCTTTTATTTATCGATTAAGGCAGTACGAAGTCTGCCGGGTCAGCTAGTAAATAATAAAAAAAAATAAAAAGGAAATAACGCTTAAGTCCTTATTAAATTTGAATGGACGCTATTTGAAGTCGAATTTATATGAAGAAAAACTATACAACATCCTATTATAATTTATAATGTCTTGTAAATATAGTCTAGATGTATTATAGAAAATAGCAACTTACCAAATATTAGGTAAAACTTCAAAAAAGAAAACAAAAATTCTGCGCACTTAACTATCACGTCGGCTGCCGATAAAGACTGAAGTCCCCGCATCCGTTTTCCGTTAACTTTTGTATGCCAATATCCCATTGTCTTTGTTTTATTTGTACAGAATTTGACGGACTTTTATTCAATTCAATGTAAAAAGCAATTCCTAATAAATAAATAAGGCGAGAAATCGAATGAGGTAATGTGGATTTCATCGCTGTGCCACATGGAACCGTAGTGTTCTAGGACGATCGTGCCACATGGCCCTGCAGTACGTGAAGGGTTTATTAGATCGATAGTTCTTTTAGATAGTATTTTGTTGTGTTTGATTTTACTTTTTTCTTCTGTTGGTATTGTTTTTAAACTATCTCTTATAATATATTCGAGGTTGTTGTAGTAACTCTGTAGATCCTGTGTTTGAGAATAGGTACCGAGTTGTTTGATATTAAGTTTTAAATTTACAATATACATTTCAGATGCATATTTATTTTTAAGAGACGAATTTCTATACCCAATATAGAATGAATAGGTCTTTCTGCTTCTTTTTAGTGAATTTAATTTGAAAGTTGCTCTCAGTAGTCTGTGATCTAAGGAAAATTTAATTTGATTCAGTATTTCTACATTGGATATTCTACTTGGTGTGTTGCTCATTATGAAATCCATTTCATTTTTAGTTTTGTGGTCTGGTGAGAGCCAAGTCCACTTGCGATGGTCTTTCTTTCTAAAGTATGTGTTTATTGTTGACAGTTTGTTTTCGTAAGCGTATTGAATAATTCTCTTTCCTCTTTCAATTCAATTACCATATCCATATATTCCCATTATTCTTGGCACTGACTTTGACTATTTATATTTTCCAATCTTGGCATTGACAATCTCCAATTACGAGGACTATTTTGTCAGCTAATCAAGAGCCTTACTAATGTCTTTATAAAATGTACATAATTCCTCTTCGCTTGAACTCTCTGTAGGTGAATAGACTTGGATTATAGATACATTGACTTCATCGAATTTTAATCGTAGTAAGGCAGTAGCCACACGTTCTGATATACCATCAAAACTTGATAAATTTGTTTTTAAATATTTCTTGACTATAAATCTTACTCCATACCGTCCAGGTATTTCCCCTTTATAGCATTATATGTGGTCTTCGTGTTCTTGTATTTCACATGCATTTTTCCTGACCTCGGCATGAATCGGTTCTATATGTCTTTCGCCTGATTTTAAAGGTCGCACATTAAAGGTGCTTATTTTTAATAACTGGACATTATGCAGTTTATTTCTTATAAACGACTAGCTGACCCAGCAAACGTTGTATTGCCGATATTAAAATCGCGATACAAAAGTAACTGTTGACCGTAGAAGAAATTATCGTAAATTTAAAAGAAATGTCAGAAAAAAATAAGAAAAATATTTCGTGTGGACCACCCTTAACATTTAGGGGTATGAAAAATAGATGTTGGCCGATTCTCAGACCTACTCAATATGATCACAAAATTTCATGAGAATCGGTCAAGCCGTTTCGGAGGAGTACGGGAACGAACATTGTGACACGAGAATTTTATATAAAAGATTAAAAATATTGATGTCTTTCGCTTTCACTTTTAGTGTGTGCTGTCACTGTCATTGTTGCTCTCGATCTTCGTGGTTATGTTGTACGTTCTCAACTTCTCAGTAGGTTTTTATTTGTACCTACTTTTAGCTCGGCTTACGACTATTCTAACGGACTATGATTGCCTGCAATGTCGAAATACTCTGGCTTTGATTTTAAGGGTAGGTACTAATACTATATGTTGATTGGCTTGTTAGTAGTTCTTAAGCTCTGTTCAAACTGAGGCTACTATCGCGCGGGACGCGGGAAGTAAGTCGCTCGCGTCGATTGTGTCAGCTACCTTGTATGGACGTGTTCAAATTGACGCGAGTAGTCGATCAAGTTGAAGGGAAACAATAGCGGGACGCCCGGCGGGATTGTTTAATCTCACAATGCATCATGTTCCTCCACTGAAGAACCAAAAATGACACGCAGGAAGTCGCGTCAGTTTGAGAGGCAAAGTGAGCGAGGGAATCGCTCTAAAACGCGTCCCGCATCCCGCGCGTTATACGCCTCAGTTTGAACAGAGCTTTACACAGTGTTTTTTTTTTTTATGAAAATAAGGGACAAGACGAGCAGGACGTTCAGCTGATAGTAATTGATACGCCCTGCCCATTACAATGCAGTGCCGCTCAGGATTCTTGAAACCCCCAAAAATTCTGAGCGGCACTACGACTGCGCTCGTCACCTTGAGACAAGATGTTAAGTCTCATTTGCCCAGTAATTTCACTAGCTACGGCGCCCTTCAGACCGAAACACAGTAATGCTTACACATTACTGCTTCACGGCAGAAATAGGCGCCGTTGTGGTACCCATAATCTAGCCGGCATCCTGTGCAAAGGAGCCTCCCACTGGTGTGGGGAACTTTAGTGTAAACAACAAACAAGTTTAAGATAACTCGATATCTTAAAAATCATTTTATATCATATTTTATCATTTGATTGTGTCATAAATTTGTTGTTGACTGCTCAATAAGTATCGCCTCAAAATATTGCATTTTTTTAAATATTGCGATAAATAATATGTCGAGAGAATCTGTAAGTAATTTAACATAACATTTCAAGAGTATTTTAATTCCTTACAGTTCTGGGGCATTATATATGGACACAGAAAAATCTCCTTTTTAGGATAAGTATGTTATTTGCTGTTAATTTTCAACGTTTCAGAGGCCACAAATTATTTTCTAAGCGTTTCTTATTTTTCACATGATTATCTTACAAATAAAATAGTTACGTACATTAAATCTTTTACAACAACTTCTGGGCTCTTTCGAATTAATTTTTCAAGTTCTTCATGTGCAGCTTTCACTTTCAGGTCACATTGAACACCAGGAACTTTCACCCTCAATGATTTTACAACCACTGAATAAAAGTCTACAAGAAACGGTTTATTTTAATCAAAAAAATGTAAT
Source organism: Leptidea sinapis (assembly GCF_905404315.1). Taxonomy (NCBI): domain Eukaryota; kingdom Metazoa; phylum Arthropoda; class Insecta; order Lepidoptera; family Pieridae; genus Leptidea; species Leptidea sinapis. The sequence continues at coordinate 21,948,678 of NC_066312.1, read as the reverse complement.
TTGAATCTTGCTCTTCGTACGCAAAAATGTTACGAGTACATCCACGTCTTATTACAAGTAATTAGAGATTCGGACTCGTAATCTGGTTCTCGGCATTTTGCCTTACAACGATCCAGCTCTGGACATGTTCCAAGGACGCTCTTGCGAGTAGGACCCCTTCTCTCTAGGCATTTTGTCCAAGAAAGGCGTTTATGCAACAAGGGTACAACAAAATGTGCTCCCTAGAGTTCTGAGAGTTTATTACTTAATACTAAGTTTTGTTTAAGTAATAATATCCGGACGACCGAGCCTTGCTCGGATTTTTAAGAATGTACAAAACTTGAACAAAAAAAAACTAATAGGACTTCTGGATTCGAACCGGGGTCTTCTGCTTTCCAGATCACCCAATGTCCCATCTGAGCTATAATAGTCTTGTATATAGTGGCGAAATTTACCTTTGTATTCTAATGTTATTGTAGCTGTTTCTCATTCAAACATGGATTAAACCATTTTTTTTTAATTGAAACCTAGCTAGATCGATTTATCACCCCCGAAATCCCCTGCATACTTAATTTTATGAAAATCGTTGGAGCCGTTTCCGAGATTCAGATTATATATATATATATACAAGAATTGCTCGTTTAAAGATATAAGATATCGCTAAGTCTTTGACACAGTCTTTGGTTACGATTTACGATTACTTCTTACTTACCTTTGAAATTGTATGTAGCCTGTACAGGAGCGCTTGATGACACCGATGCATACACAACTTTAGGATATTTGAGTCTGAGCCAAGCTACTAGGGCGCCCGCATAAGATCCGCCAAACGCTACCCACTTTGTAGAAGCACTCAGTTTGTACTGCTTATTCATTCCTTTAATAAAGTTTGCAATATCGGCAAGTGCTTGTTGAGACGTCAAGTATTTTAGACTTTTCATACTTAAATCACTAAAAAAAAAGTTTTTATTTAAAATTATATATGTATACTTAATACACTTCTATATTTATCCGTAGCAATATAGGGACATCATTAATATAAATCAGGAATAGGTAGGTTATAAGATCGGGCCCTGTGGAACCCCTACCTTAACGATTGATCCCGAGGACCACTTTCCATTGAATTCCACATTTTGTAGTCTACAATTTAAGTAGGATATCATTATGTCCAATTCTATATTTCTAATATCTTTTAAAAGATAAATTTTCGACCAATGTACATAAATATAAATCACAAAAGACGAAGAGTCTCGTGATGCGCCATCACGAGATTCTTGCCAGGCTTCAAATATATTATGCATCAAATCAACCTGGGTAAAACCTGGTACTAAATTATTATGAAAAATACAGTAGCTAGTACAGGTCATTGGTAAAACCTGATTTAAGCAGTGAAACTACTTTACTATGTTTCATTAAGGCAGGAAACTCACCATGGTCTAACCATGGGCTAAATCTGGTGCAACAATGTCAGTCAAAGACTTGACTAGTTTGACTGATATGCCCCAAAGATCATCTGTCGCCTTATTTTGAATTTAATCATCATCGCCCATAGATGGTGTAAACATCGGTCACTGTAGTTATATTGTCGCTCCGCATATTCGTGTTCGGACCTAGGGCCGGCTTGAAGTATTAGCCGGCTCTATTTATGAACCAGATTCTTAAAAGTGCTTCCCCGGGGCGTAAAAATAATAGGGCCGACCCAAGCCCAAGGGTGTCGTAAGAGGCGACTAATGGGCTTTCGAAAAGTGGGAGAGTCACGCTGGCGTCTAATGACGTCAGCACAATCGGGCCAGACTCGTCCGGGTTAATTACCACTCGCATAGAATACCGGCGTGAAGTAGCGGCCTAGTGCTGGTGTTTCGCATAGGTTAGTGTCGAGGACCGGAGGCCATCCTCCCCCCCTCCCCCTAAGAAGATTATGAAAGCGGTCCTACAAGAGATATTACCCCAGGAGGGAACCGGCTCTACCAGAGCCGGAGAATCCCTCCCTGATCATTCTCGCTCGGGCTGCCCCACGTATTCTGGGGAGGGCCAATACCGCGCATTTCACAGGACAAACAGGGCAGCAACACAACGGTACCCCACTCCACGCTTAATGTGGACTTCTGTAATATCAGGGGAATTCACTCCAATTTAAACGCCGTCCACCACCACCTTGAGTCGGCGCAGCTATCTCGATCAAGTGAAATGTCAAACTTAACTTCCCCGGGTACAAAATAGAGCATAATTTTTGCCGCATGCCGGGGTATATGTGTACGTTTGGGAGGATATCTGCTGTCGCCGTCTCGGCAATTTTGAGGGTAGGGACCTGTCTACTCCCTGGCTTTGTGTAGATTTTGAGGACCGCGTCCGCATCTATGCGTGTGTTTACAGGTCCCATAGTGGTAACGCAGAAACCATTCATCTCATGGGCTGCGCTCAAGCGGCAATTGACGACGTGCTAACAAAGATCCCCTCCGCTGAAATCGTAGTCTTGGGTGATTTCAACGGGCACAATGCCAAATGGCTTGGGTCACGTACCCCAGACTACGCAGAGCGATCTGTGCATAATATTGCATTGGCGTATGGTCGGTCCCAATTGGTTGAGTCGCCAACGCGGCTCCCAGATGTGGATAGCCACATGCCGTCCTTATTAGATCTTCTGTTGACTACACATCCCGATAGTAACCAGGTGTCTGTCGACGCCCTTCTTGTAACGTCCGACCAATGCCTGGTCAGGAGTGTAGTGCTAATTCGATGCCCACGTCGCAGACCACCAGCGACCCGCCGCGTTTGGCACTACAAGTCAGCAGATTGGATAGAATGCGTTCCTTATTTACATCCTACCCTTGGGGCAAGGTTTGTTTCCCTTCGGATGATCCTAGTGCCTGCGCCGTCTGCAAAAAATCTGACTGCAAAAAACAGGCGTATCGAAATTGGGTTGCGGCGCTGGGCTCAAAGGATCCGAACTGCAAAGTTCTAAAGAGGAAATATAACCGTGCCTCCAGATTTCTGAAGTGGCAAATAGCCCGTGCGAAATTGATCTTTTCAGTTTCTCGACCGGAACACGCAAGTTCTGGTCTTTGTCGAAAGCTGCTCTTGGTAACTTCAACCAGCCGTCCCTGCCGCCGTTGCACATGAGGAATGACACCCTGGCCCATACGGCAAAAGAGAAAGCCGATCTCCTCTGCGCTCTCTTTGCCTCCAACTCTTGACGACATCAGAAAAACACCGCCGACCATCCCGCGGAGTCAGAGCTCTATGCCTGAAGTACAGTTTAGACAGAAAACTGTTAGGCGAGCTCTGTTTTCGTTGGACGTCAGGAAGTCGAGTGGACCGGATAACATTTCTGCAATCGTACTTAGAAGGTGTGCCCCTGAGTTGTTAGTTCGGTGCTAACGCGTTTATTCCAGCACTTTTATACAAAAGGCGTAGTCCCTGACTCATGGAAGCCCCTTGTACATCCGATCCATAAAAAAGGAGACAGTTCGGAAACGGCAAACTACAAGCCAATAGCTATTACCGTCATGCTCTCCAAAATTATGGAGAGCATAAGTACCGCCTGGTCTTGGTATACTTAGAGGGTCACCAATTTATCAACGATCGACAGTACGGCTTTCACCATGGTCGATCGGCAGGTGATCTTCTGGTATACATAGATGGGCGGCGGCTATCGAAAGCAAGGGGGAAGGCCTGGCAGTTAGCTTGGATATAGAGAAGACTTTAATGTTGATATCATAATATGTTTCAGTATTAACTATTTAATTTTGACAATTAACAGATTGGTAGCTAGTTCACCAGAACCACTGCAATTCATGAAGGATCAGTATTTTTACTGAGGGAATTGAAAGTATAAGAATCGAAATGATATAGTCTGCTTGTTCTTGGAGCAGATAATAGAACTAGCTTCAATTGAATAAGAGCAATTCATTGTTGTGTCTGCTTAAATAAACCACCCTGTGCATTAACACAAAGTATATTTTAGCAAATAGTTAAGTTTTAAATTATTAAATCTCTTTTAACCGTTAATGCACTTCCCTTGTTATGTATTTTATTGCGGTTTCATAACTGAATGTACAAATATTACACTTAAGAATATCCACTTCATAGAATTTGTCAAGCTCGCAGTATAAACCATAGACTAAGAATATACTAGCGTATAGACGACCAGTAAACCCGATAATGTAATAATTATGATTTGTTAATGTTTTCGTTAGCTAGTCTTTTAGTACTCAAATAATAAGGAGGTGATGCCGAGCGTGGCTGACTGCTTACGATATGTAAATCAAAAGCGGTTACAATAACTATGGATTAACTCTCCTTTTCTATATTTCTATATCTCCGTTAGAGATATTCTGTTCTTCTGTACGCTTTGTTCATCTATACGCTAGTATATATTGTAAGTCTATGGTATAGACAAACAAAGCTTGCGAGAGAGAAGAACATCTCTAACAAAATTACAGCAATTTATGTACCTTGTTGGGTGACTCTCTCCATAGAAGCGATGTTCTAAATAAAAAGCTTGTGCTTTAAATTTCTTAGCTAATTCTATCCAATATCCTTTGACCCCCCAGGAAGGGCTAAGACTTCCCTCTCCTTCTATTAGCAAAAATACGGGCCCTGGATCTGCTCGATCGTAAAAAGTATCATAAGCGTAGTATCTCTGAAACGAAGGGTAAAATTTAATAACTAATTAACTATAACTAAATTAACCTATTATTAAGAACAGAAGTGATCAAAGAGCTAGAAATGACTTCAGAAACCGTTTTAGGGACATAAATTACTGACTGAGGCTGTATAAAAGCTCACTGGTTGCATTTTTGGCGGATAAGTAATGGATTGAGCCCACCCGATATTATTAGATCAGGGTCGATAAAAATTGAAACCAAAAAAATTTATAGTAGGATGACACCCATTGAAAAAAGAAGAGAATATAAAAAAATGAAAAGAAAAAGAAATTACGGGCGACCTAAGATCGGGAAGTGGAAAAGGGGGAGTGTTTAAGGGTAAAAAACGGCTTCTCTCGATTTCCGGCGAACCTACAAGTCCCTATGGAAAAAAGTCAAAAACCAAAGTTGTAGGTAATAAAAAGATAAAAACATTTGTTTTCACACTTCTTTCACATAACCTCAAAATTTATTTGAAAAATTCAAATATACAAGTTTTTGCTTTTTTATTTTATTATTTTTTCACCTTATTTTTACTCAAATATCGAAAAAGAACCCTAATGTTTAATCATAAATTCTCATGTCAAAATAACAGCTTTTAAAAAAGTGTGGCTGCTTGTTGACGGTGTGAAAAAAATGTACATTACAATCGTAAATGTTCGGAAAATTTAAGCCCATCAAAAGGTGTTTCATAGAGAAGTCATACCTGTTATTTCGTAGCAGCAAAATATGAATTACCATTAATCAAATCTATTTATAAATGTAAAAAGTATAATGATTCAGTGTTATATTATCCCTTTTTTATATCTTTTTTTCATATATTTATACACTTCTATATTTATCGGTAGCATTATAGGGACATCATTAATATAAATCAGAAATAGAAAAGGTCCTAAGATCGGGCCCTGTGGAACCACTCTCCAGTGACTTCCACATTTAGTGGTATACAATTTAAGTAGGATATCATTCCGGATCATCCGTAGGGTATCCAATGCTATATTTCTAACACCGCAATAGAGAAGCTTTCGACCAATGTCAAAGGTCGAAAAAATGATAAATCACAAATGACGCCTAACGCATCACGAGACTTCCCAGGCTTCAAATACATTAAGCATAAAATCAACACCAGCATTTTAGATTTTTCCACTTAACGACTTCAGATAACCCGAAATTTATTCTATCTTTCATTTTTGTTATATTCTCTTCCTTTTCCCAATGGGTTTCAATTACTTGTTTTCCACTTTTTATCATTTTCAAAGGCTTCAACACTGGTCTATGCATATAGATATCTACTGTCTGTTCATAACTGAGAAAATGATAAAAGGCACAGCATAGATATGACCCCGATCACAATTCAATGCGCCCGTCTCCCTCGCACTGATATCTGGAACCTGTCACGTGCTTGTAAATTTTATCCACACTCTACAAGCCAGAATATAACAGAATAAGACAGTAGGGCGAACGATGCTGAACGCACATTCAGTTAGTAGCAATTTATTCACATGAAATGCAATAAAAAAATCTTCTGGCATTCTTAAATATTGAGTAATTAAAATTAATTAATATGAACAATTAAACCTGTCTCCACGTTTGATTATTTTTAGGATCATTGTGGTCAAGGATTTGATCAAACCACTTGTTCTCTGGGTCATCAGTTTTGATAGCGGCTAATCTGTGCTGTTCCGTAATTTTCTTTACACGAAACTTCAATGCCTCCACCACTATGAGACAGAATATTAAAATCCAAAGTGTTTTGTGAAAATACATTTTACTGCATTTGTATTTTAATTTTCATTAATAACAAGGTCGGTTAGCCTTCTACCTCAAAACACAATTCGTAATCAATATATAGTAGCAGTAAAAATATACAGGGTGGATATTTATCACCAAGAGGGCAAGAAGCTCGGCGTAGATACTAATTACTGAAGATAGGAAAATTTATTTTAAAGAAATATTCCTTTACATAAAAATAAAATAAAACTGAATATACACTTCGAAATCGAATCGGCTAATATAAAAATAACACCCTATTCTTATACAGCATCAATCCACACGGTCATAAATGATTTAAGTACAAAGAAGTTAGATATAGATCATATCATTATAAAATTTACAATGCTGCAGCATAGTACACAAAATAATGAAAACAAAGATTAGAATCATTTGCCGTAATGAATTAGTTATTTATATAGGATTTTCAAATATTATTATATGCTATAATATAAAATACAAATACCAAAATACAAAATGTTTAATCTTAGAAAAAGGTAGCAACAAAAATACTTACACCTTTTGATACATATAAAAAACGAAACATAATATGAAAGAAAGATTATTTATTTAAATGCTTAGAACTTCACCAAATACTGTTTTTAAATTCATTTAAGGATAAGTGAAATATATCAACATCACAAAATAAAGAGTTATAAATGTCTAAGGCACGTCGACAGAAACTGTTTTTAGTATAATTTGTTAATGACAAATTAGAGGTAAAACTGCATTGAAATCGAAGAGTAATATGTGAGGGAACTCGGATTTTAATTTTAGAATGGAGGCAAGAAGAGTCGATGAGTCCATTTATTACTTTGTAAAGGTATATCATATCAAAATAAATTCTTCTCTCTTTAAGTGGGGCAATACTGAAACGGGTAGCAGAGTAATCTATAAAGAAGTTTCCAGTACGATACTCTAGGTTTTTTAAAAAATTGTTCTGTACTTTTTGAATATGGTCTATATGTGTAATGTAGCAACGATTCCAAACAACCGACCCAAATTCCAAGATGCTACGCACGAAAGAAAAATAAAGAATCTAAAAGGATGCTTCACTACGCAAGGGGCGAGAAACTCTCAATATAAAATCTAGTTGCTTGAAGGCTTTGTGAACAATATGATCAATATGCAAGTGGAAATTTAATTTGGAGTCTAAGAATATGCCATAATCACGGATATGATCTACGCGATTTATCTGTTTTCCACCCAAAGTGTAAGTATGCTACAATGGAGAGTGTTTACGCGTAAATGAAATAGTATAACATTTGTCAGAGTTCAGGATCAATTGATTTTCTTCGCAGTACCGATAAAATTTATCTAGATCCTATTGCAAAGTCAAACAGTCTCGGACATCAGTTATCTTTTTAAAAATTTAAGTATCGTCAGCGTATAAAAGAGGTTCAGTTTGCAAAAACCTTTTCCATGTCGTCACACAGATACAAAGTGAAAAGTATGGGACCCAAATGTGATCCTTGTGGGACACCAGAAGTCGCGTAACTAAACCCTGTGGTGACTCCTTTGAAAGCTACAGCCTGAGAACGTTTGCTAATGTAAGACTTCAACCATCTATACAGATCACCGTGCACACCGAGTTTTAATAATTTATTTAAAAGCATATTGTGGCTTATCTTGTCAAAAGCTTTAGAAAAGTCGGTGTACACAGCGTCCACCTGATAGCCTTCATCCATAGCATGCACAATATAATCAGTATAAGCGAGAAGATTGGATTCAACTGAGCGACCTCTTATAAAGCCATGCTGATGTTCAGAAATACTTCTCAAAAAAGCAGCTGATAGTTGTTCTGAGACTATTTTCTGCAATAATTTACCGAAAGTGGATAACTTAGAAATTGGCCTATAATTTTTAATATCGTTTTTCGAACCAGATTTAAAAATTGGGGTAATGAGTGTCTTTTTCCAAATAGAGGGGAAGCAACCTGCAGAAATAGATTTAGAAAAAATAATTTTTAAGGGAGTAGTCAATTCATAGGCACATTTAGAGATTAGTAGAGGATGAATTTGACCAAAACCTGCTCCTTTATTTACATCAACTTTTTCGAAGCACTTAGTTACCGTTTCAGCCGTTAGGTTTATACATGAAATATTTACCGAACTACCTCCGCAGTCATCGGTTTGAACTACTCTCTGATCAGGTGGCATGAAAGTAGATTAAAAATACCTATTGAACATGTCTGCTATTACCTGTAGCTCACTGGAGGGTATGTTGTCGTAAATCATTAATTGAGGTATTTGATTCGTTGGAAATTTAGACTGAATAAAATTCCAGAAATATTTTGGATAGTTAATAATCTTTTCTTCCGAATATCGCAAATATTTATTATAGCAGTCTCTCTCCATTTTCTTTTCTTTTGAACGTAAAAAACTAAAGTATATATAATCTTGCGGATTTCTATACTTCTTCCATTTAGCATGTACTCTTCTTTTTTTATGTTGGAGCTATATCAACCGTCTACTATACCAAGGAGGTTCGCTTGTAAATGAGCTAACTACCACATTGGGAACAAATTTATCCAATAAATCATATAAAAATGAATAATAGTATTTCGAAAGAATAAAGAATCTTCTGTATCCATGTGATTTAAACAGGTCCAATCTGATTTTAATAATGATTTTTCAACACCAATATAGTCAGCATCAGAGAAAAAATATTTAAATGAATTTTGCTTTTGTAGGTAGGGGACAAAATTTCCACTTAGATAATATATAACAAGTGGAATATGATGTTTATCAATCTGCGATAGTGGTGCACAACATTCGGATAGAGACACATAATGCATATTGGTGAGAACTAGATCCAGTATACGGTTCTTCTGGTTAAAACAGTTGTTATACTGTTTAAGGCCGGCAAAGCCATGAGGTCTGCGAGAGCAATAGCCAATCTGTTATTGTTACATGTAAGACTTAAATAATTACATTCAGATATAGGAGACCAACACGCATGTTGAAGTCGCCGACGACTTATAAATAATCGTTTGACTTATCCAACATAAGTTCTGAAGTTTTATCATAAAAGGATTGCAGCATGCTGTAATGATTGTTATTGTGTGGAGAGTACGCGCATGCAACGTATAAGGCAGTCGGACGGCGGTAACCCGGAGCTTTGCCCTAGCGCGGGCGCGTTTGCAAGGGACGCAGGGGTAGGTAAGTCAATACTTAGCCAGAGTACTTCGGAGTGTGAAGGCACGCGCCAGTCGTCCCGGGAGCGCGCGGTCAGCTCGCGTCGAACGGCAATCATGACGCCCCCGCCCGGCCCTGCCCCGCTTCAAATCTAGGCTTAATCCCGCTTTAAATCTAAGCTTATTTAAACTGTTCGTAAATTAGTAACGTCACTAAATAGTTGTTTTGTTGGATACACAAATTTAATCTTTTTTAGAACACAATAAAGGCACCAGAATGGTCAGTTAAATTTATTCGTTAGCTTCTCATTTTGAAGCAGTGCAATATGTTTCAAAGTATGTAAAAACACTGACGTCCAAATCCGAGTGGTAATTATGTGGACGTTGCTGTTGCCTTTTGTTTGATGGAAGACGTTCACACCAAAGGTTCTGGGCACCTGATCTCAATTTGACAACACTAGAGGGATCACAAAAGCACTGTCGATCTTTTGGTGAGGTGTACGCACTTCTTTTAAAGGTACCCATGTCGCAATGTGTTAGGAAAACCGCTAACAGTTTGATTGTGTGTGACAGAAAATTCCTTGAAAACCTAGTGGTTAATTATATCTACCATTCACTTAATATCGAATCGAGTTGGTACATTTATGCTATCTCTTTGCATTCCACCGCAGAACAATTTTTCATAATGATTCAAAAATATGAAAGTAATAATTCAAAAAGTTCTTGATAAGTCATAATTGCCGGTGAGTTGTAATGCAGCTGCTGACAATTAAGAATAATTTTTTACATCAAATAATACCACAGCAATATTTTTCCCTTTTTCCAATTTTCAATACATTTTCACACTTGAAGCAATACATTAATTCAATTCTTCAATACATTATCACACTTGAAACAATACACTAATTCAATTCTTCAATACATTATCACACTTGATTTGTTCTATCTATATTTAGATAAAAATATCGCAATTAAACTATTGTTCTATGATGTTTTTATGATTAAATTATGTAAAAAATTAAGTGCCTTTTCGTATTGTTAATTTAATTTACAATGTTTATTTGCTAGAGAGAGTTCTCTTTATATTTGTGGATGCTTTTAAGTTTTGGGAGCATTTTTTTTGTATTTTAACCGGTTTCTGGGTGTTTGCCTTCCCGGGTGTATTAAAATTGCTTTTTTCCCGAGGTGTCAGTAAACATTTCCACCCTGTACATTATAGCTTTTGATTATATGTCGTTATATACCTACGAGTGTGTTTAATTATAGATATAAGTTATATAATATTTTTCATCTAGGTAATGACGTAGTAATGAAAACATATTAATTTTTTATTTAATTTAAATGCAAATACTATACTTATCATATAATTACACAACAGCTTATCATTTAATTATTTCTGGTATTTCAAACAAATAAATTTATCACTCTCATTTCATTTGTATGGGAGCCACTGTCCCAAGTGTCGCCACTCGATGTTACACTACACGCCCTAGTCAAATAAACACAACCATTTGCACATATACATAACCACTACGCAGACCTATAAATGGTCAACACATGGATAATTGGCCAACACACGCCTCCTGACAGCTCATGCCAATGAAGTTTCGTATTTTTTTAGTTAAACTGTCATACTGATAATGTAATACTTCATGGATGTTTTCGTTATGCGTGGCATGTGCCACAACTACCCGACTATCATATGTCAGTTTTTACATTTAAATCGAATATATACAAATCACGTAAATTGTTACGCATGGGTTCTTTATTGATAATAGTACGTTATTGCAAAGGCCGGGCAATTGCAGGTCGAGTATGAGTTTGAAGGCCGAGCTGTAGGCGAGGACTTAACTAAATGCGAGACAGGCCAATTCCCGCCAAGGCATATACCTAGATAACACTGAAAATGTTTAGAAAATGAAAAACGGCTTAATGTAGAAAGTTGCCAATACTTTTATTGTTTTTCGAAGTAATCTTCGTTCCTCTCTACACATTCCGTTTTGCGGAGTGCGCAGAAGCATTGTCGTGGTTAAGGAGGATCCTGCTTCGAGGGCGCTGCTGTCGAATTTTTTCCAAGACAACAGGCGATTGACATACCAGTCTGCAGTAACTGTCCTTCTATCTTCTAGCACAACTGTCGCGAAATGACCTTTCCGACCAAAGAATGTGGCAATCTTCTTTTTACCTTAAATTCATGCTTTCTTTACCTTAGTTGCCCGATCCTCCAAAGGAAACACCCACTGAGCTGATTGTCTTTTGGTTTTGGGTTCGCAGTAATATATCCAGCTTTCAACACCTGTGACGATGTCAAATACAGCACTTGATTCACCGCCGTTGAACTTATCTAACATTTGGCAACACCAGTCCATGGGAAGGTGTTTCTGGTCGTCGGTTAAAGTATGTGGAATCCATCTGGTACAAAGCTTCCTGACGCCTAAATGTTCGTGTAATATTTTTTAACTTGACTCATACCAATACCCTAGGTATTTACCCTATTACTTTCCCGTATCTGCTGATAGGTCACTCTCTTATCTTCCTCTATCATGCATCGCACAGCACTGATGTTATCTTCAATAGTCGCTGTTAAAAGACGTCCCTCACGCGGATCGTCATTGAGAATGCTACGTCCACGCTTAAACTCGTTAAACCAATTGTAAATAATGGCACGAGATGGGTCTTCATTAAGAAATGCTAATCGCAGCCTATCGCGGATATCACTCGGAGTAAACACTGTTTACATAAGTAGTGCTAGCGACCACGCCCGAGCAAAGCCATAGATAATACACTATAATATACCAGAGAAGCAAAGCTCAATAACCTCTGTCTGCTTGTCAACCCAAGCGCGACTTGTGTCATCGGATAGCGGAGCACGTACAACTACCCTCATGATTCCTAATAAAAATCAGCAAGTACCGTACAATAGCTTTGTTGTTGAGTAAGCCCACAACGAAAGTCATAATAAATCATTGACCGAAAATTTTTTCGCGTTAGGTTCATTTTCACGAGTAGTTTTAGATTTGCCGCTAATTCACAAAAACAAATGACAAATGAATGCAATATACTACATTAGGTTACCAAAGAGTTCTATAATTGAAATTCAAAAAAGTTTTCAATAGCAATGTTTCTAACTGGCCAGTTCTAAACATTGTCAGTGTAACCCACGTAGTGCTTTTCTCAAAAGAATGCAGGGAACTAAAACACACTTCTTATATTATACATTAAATTTAATTTACCTTTGACTTCTCTGGAAGTAGGTTTTCCATTGCCAATTTGGGTTCTGATCTTAAATCTGGTGGAGTACAATCAATCTCCATTTCACTCATTGGACCTCATTTTAATTATTATTAAATTTATATTTACTAAGTAGGTATGTAAATAACAAATCAAGAGAAATTTTCAGCTTTGCCGCCAATTCTTTTTTTTTCATCTGTGCCGACAGGCAAACGCATTTATGGCAATACAGCCACGTAAACGCAATTTGTACTAAGCAAAGAGACTATGGTATGCCAAGAATGGCAAAAGAGATCCGATCAAAGAGTATTTAACAATCCCAGCACGCCGTTTCATACAGGAGCGTTGTAATGTTACAAATTCTAAAAACGCTCCTGCAATGGATTTGACCGAAAATTCAATACTTTGCGTGTTCTCTTTTTGAAAATAAAGACAATATTTCCATGCATGTTTGAGAAAAATATATTATATCAACAGTAACCACTAATTGTGGGTCAGTCCTACATGGTCAGCTAACTGCGATAACAGCTGTTATCCTGAAAAACATATACAGAAATAGTATCTATTGCATAGTCCAAGTATAGTAACTAGACTAATTGATAACTTCCGTCTCACTCACACTAGAAAAAGAAAAACTTATGCGAGTCTTATGTAAAGAAATGAGATAGAGTGATTAGATATTTTGTTTCGCCATGCGTGACGGTGTTTGAAGGTCAGCATACCCGGTGTGCTAAATAAACTTGACAGCGCTGCACAGATATTTTGTTTACTTTTATTTGCGTCTATAAAAATAAGCAATTATTGTTGTGAAACGTGTGAAATATTCACTATTTATTCAACATCAGTGACAATTTAAGTAGAATCGAAGGAAATATGGTGCGATGTTGTGTTTTACGATGTAAGAGTGATAGTTAAAGAACACTTGTGTTATATATATAATAAAAATAAATAGGATATTATCTGTCTTACGTTGGCCACGCCAAACCGATGTCTAGTTACTATACTTGGTCTATGATCTATTGACTCCAACATTGTGACAATACTGCAGCCAGTCATCCTTCTGTCAGCCAGCCATATTGTAACAAGCTGAGTTCTGACTCCACGCCGTAAGTGCTTTGTATACGTTTTATTTTTTAAATCGCTGAAGGACTTGGCAATACGGAGCTGAACTTGCCAACATAATATCATTGTTAATACAAAGCCATTGATTTGGGTTCATGTCAATATAACTTTCTTCGGTATTTTTGTCAATATACCTGTTTATGGAAGAAGAGGACCAACGCGCGTATGGGTCACCTGATCTTAAGTGATTACCGCCGACCACATTATCTTGCAACAACAGAGGAATCACAGGAGCATTGCAAACCTTTAAGGAAGGTGCCCGCAACTTGCCCACAACAGAGCTAGAATGTGGACCAGCTCAAATTATTGTTCTATTTATGAAACCCAGCTTCTTCAAAGCTTTGCCTTCCAGATAAATGCGGAATTAGCAATCGCTCGAGATTTCGAGACCCAGATTCTTTACTACGATACTAGGCGAGGATTTAAGGGTAGTGTTGTCGAAGAGCGATGATACGATGAGGTTTTATGAGTGGTATACCCGAAAACTTGAGTTTTGTGGAGATTAATAGTAGAAGATTGATTGTACCCTTTCAATCAATTACCGAGAGTGAACTGCATGGCCCTTGTATACGGCATCACCAGTACTGTGGTCTGCATAGCAATGTAATGAACGGTTATAAATGCCTGCCCTGATTTTGGCGAGCAAACTGACTGCTTTCGAGGCAAATTTGGATACCGCCGTTCTGATTACGTCCACCTTGGTCACAGTTGTAAACGCTCTATGCAGTGCGTGGCAAGGCCTAGGCCCCGCACTGAGCTGCCGCTGTGCCGACGAAGTACGCCAGACCGTAACACCTGCATGACCAATTTTAAATGCCATTTTTCCCCATCACTGACTGTTTCATATGATTGACAGCAAATTTTTGAAGCGCCACTCGTGAGCGTCCAGCGAACTAGTTTTGACGTATAATACAAATGGCTGCGAGAGAAGCGTACAATACTCTGAAGTATTTTTGCATTTTGAATTAATAATGTCGTTTTTCGTGAGGAATGGAAAGCAGGAGGTACTTCATGAATCAACGTAATACACATTTTTTTTGTAAATAGTTTTCCTATCGAGGTTTGTTTAGCTAAGGTCGACAGGTACGACATACGCAGGCTTCAAAATCCGTTTGGGAACAGTAGTGTATGAATATCGAGAATCACTTTTCTATTATCTTTCTGTTATATAAACACATAGTTCTACTTATGTATATGTCGGCGTTAAGCCAGGGCTTTCTCGATCAGGGTCCATCACGGTGAAATAGCACACTAAGAATTTCTCAGTTTGTTCACTCACAATTGCTAGTATAGAACTGAACTTGAACTGACCAGTCTTCACATAAAACAACCGCTTTTATAGCTATATATAGCATACCTTACACTAGATAAAAGTAGATACAACTTCTATTAAAACAAACAAATAAAATTAGGTACTGTAAACTAATTCTTAAATACAGCTTAATATTTATAATAAATGTTTAGTGAATTTATTATAACTTAAAATATTTATATAATATGGTTTGTTCATTAAATTTGAATAAATATTAGTAAGAAGATGGCGCTGCAAGCAAGATTCGAAATGCAATTAAGAAAGACTTATTGCATAAAATAAAATGGTTAATTACAGAATAATGATATTAAATCTTAAAGAGTTTAATTTAAACATTTACTCAGTAAATTAAGTATTTTAACAATAAATGAAACATCAAACATCTTCAAAACATTAAAAACAGTCAAAACAGTGTATATTCAAATAATATCAAACCTTAATAAATAACGGTTTTATGTTTACAAATAGCTATTTGTAATTAAATTCTATATATTTCAGATATATCTATATCAATTATATTCATTTTAATGATAAACTAAAACATAAATATCAATAGTTGCCAACTATTGACGGTAGGTGGTAATTTGCGCCCATATATACATAGCATTTATACTTACACTAAGATCATTAAAAATATTGGATGTTTAGTCATTTAAAAGCATTGATAAGGTTAGAATGTTTATCAAAACCTAACAATAAAAACAACACATACATAAATAAACTTTATTTACTAACATAACAAGGGAATTGCATATTGACAATTTCTTGAAATATTATCCTTACTTTAAATCTGAAAAAGATAACAAAAATAAATGTTTAGAGTATTTTATTCGCCTTATTGGATCGTTCTTCTGAATCTTAGAGGTTTTAATTAACTTAATATAGTTATAATCGTGTTTTAATCGGGACACTGAGTTTTTTCTTTAATCCTGTAAATAAAATAATGACATCTATGGATAACAAAATGAGTATTTAACAGTCTGGAAGCATCATCACATGTCTATATTTACTATTTGTTTTTTTTTTTTAATGAATATAAGGGACGAGACGAGCAGGACGTTCAGATGATTGTAATTGATACGCCCTACCCATTACAATACTGTTTATTTTAAGTTCTAAGAGCCTACCTTCAAAATAGTGATATAAAATGTTTTTCTGTAGCTTTTGTGTGGTATGAAGGTCATACTTATTTTTCACTATAATATTCAAATATTTAAATTTATTTTAACTAACACTAAAGAAGCGATACATACTTCATATACTACTACTGGTAAACAAGAAAATATAAAAAAATAAACAAAAATATTTGTGTTATATGGGGCGGCCTAAGTAGATTACTTATTGCTATCCCCTAATCAATCTATTTTGAATGTATGCCCTTAATGAAACAAACTAATGAATGATTTACTAATAAGTATACAAACTTTTACAATTAAATTCATCAACAACTATCGACATATTTTATACTTAATAGCTATAAAACATTGTAAACTTGAATAGTGTATAGAATATCAAAAATATGTAAATAATTAAATATTATCGCTTTAAGTACTTTCTGATCTATAGAGGCTATAAAATTCATAGAAAAAATACATTTATATAAATGAATGAGCAAAGGATAAACTAATTTTAACTTTTTAATATTACTTAATGTGATTCATGACACAATAATATGTAAAAAAACATTTTGGACAAACAAAAGAGACATAGTTTGGGTTTTATGAGTGAATTCATTTTATACGTTATTTAATTTTGGCTGTCTGCACTCTCTGTTGCACTCAAAAGTTTTACAGGCAGACATATTGACTCAGCTATGACGACGATATTAATAAGTAACAAATTGACCCACTCGTAAAACTGTAACACAACTTAAGGGTTAATTGCTACTTAAACTAATTTTATAATCGTTACCAAATATTTTTACTACATTCACAGGATATCTGATATACATATGAAAATATATTCTTATCCGTTACCCATTTCTTTCGCATGTAATCGTTACATCATAATAGATCGAGTGTGTATGAATTAATAATAACAATTATCTACATTTGTTCTTTAAATACAAAAACTAGTCACATAAAAATATAACTTAGCAGTATTTTCTATTGACTTTGTAAGCTTTTGTTAGGAACGGTCTGCATATTAAAAGATAATGCATTTAATTGTTAACTTTCATTATGAAATTAAATTTCATTATGAAATCAAAACATTAATTAATTTTAAAATTCGTGTCTGATCATGAGAACGCTACTCTTAATCTAATGAGGTCACCTGTCAATACGACAGAGATAATATATATATATATCAAATTAACTATTCCGTTAAATATATTTTTATGTTTTGTTCTAATTATGGTGGCACAATGGCTGGAGGAACTAACTATTTATAACGCATTTTATTTCAGTAAATCAGTGCAGTAATTGAGGTAAAGTTTGTGAAGCTGTGAGGTTAAGCTGGCATTCTCTGGGCCTACTGAACCAACTTTGAAAATTCTATTACAAAATAGAAAGCCACATTATTTGTCAGTGTTAAAGGCTATACATATACCTAAAAATGAAAAGACCTTTTGGTAGTAGTAGGATTTGCAGTCAGTGAAAAACGGTCGATCGAAAACGTTTCTTAACAACGGAACGATAAAAGATTGTTTTGTCGACCGCGCGCTCTGTGTTCAAATGAATGTCACAAACGAATTTGCTAGATTATAATTGATGTAAGTGGTTCGTTAAAAATATATAATTATTATTTGTCCAATTATACGTTATTTTTGTAGAGAACTATTAATATAGCTACATTTAACAACTACATAATATATAATATATAACATATCTACGTAGGTACATTAGTTTTAGAAAACTACTTGTGTACATACGATTGTTTCTATAATCTTATCCATATCACAATTCGTCATTAACCTTTTGTGCCGTCTTGCAAAAGGTGTACATATCCTCAATACTCCTATCACCGTCGTATACTCGTAATTCTTTGAGGCTGGAATACAATTTGAAAGTTGGCAATGATTTGATTCCAGCGAAATCCGACACTTTGGGATTCTCCATTGCATCTACAGCGACTATGTTGACATTTATCTTATCGCTCTTTAGCTTAGTCGCGAGGCGGCTGAAGTTGGGTTTCACTTCGTTACAATGATCACACCCTGTCAAATAAAATAATAAGTCACACACAATATATCGGTATTTGTAAAAGACATGTACGAAAGATCGCATTTTAACACGCTGTCTAAAAGCTCCACCTGTATGTATGTTTGTTTGTAACCGACTCATTTGGGCGCGATTGTGACCCACTTTAAACGGCCACTTTTCTTTAAAACTTCGTCGTTTTATCGAGGACCGATCACAATACATTAATTTGATAAAATTAATCCATTTTTTCAATTTGCAAAATAAGAATTTTGTTAATTTGTCTATAAGGCAGGACCCGATGTTAATTTTAAATTCCAAAACATATTTTATACTTTTTAGTTCGGTTTTCTATAAATAGCGTGTTTTAAGTATTTTTTAAACTACTATTTATTGTTATATAAGAGGTGACCAACGGGCAATACACACAAGTATGATTCGAGTCGTTCTTCGTAGTATGCGGTCAACTGGGGAACACTCGCTCAGTGTATAGGCGGGAAGAGTAGTAGTGTAGTACTCCGTGGTAGGCCGAATTGAAGGCGCTTTTCTCAATAAAATATTGCAACTGAGTATTTACCAGTGGAAGCTCCTTTGCACAGGATGCCGGCTAGATTATGGGTACCACAACAGCTCCTATTTCTGCTACGAAGCATTACTGTGTTTCGGTCTGAAGGACGCCGTAGCTAGTGAAATTACTGGGCAAATGAGACTTAACATCTTGTCTCAAGGTGACGAGCGCAGTTGTAATGCTGCTCGGAAATTTTTAGGGTTTTTCAAGAATCCTGAGCGGCACTGCATTGTAATGGGCAGGGCGTATCAATTACCATCAGCTGAACGTCCTGCTCGTCTTGCCCCTTATTTTCATAAAAACAGGCTTTCAAGAGGCCAATTTGGCCTTCTCGTCCAAATAAATGACCACGGAATTAGACGTCGCTCGACACATCGGTGCCGAGATGGCGAAACAAGCTGTGGCGACAGATAATTCAATTTTATTTATATGAGGTATAGAATCTATAATCTATACCTACTATAGATGATTAAATTTACTCACACATTGCATGAAACATTACAAAGCTGGGTTGATTGCTACCAAGAACTGTCTCATAATTGCCATCGTTCCCTATTATGACATTGACTCCAAAACCAGTTTGATCATGCTTTTTCACACCCTTTTGTTGTTCTTGAGATACACTTATTTGGGTATGAATAAATTGTACAAAGTCTGCGGTCTGAAAAGGAAAACGCTAACATTATACCCTATCAATTAATTAAAACAAATTCAATAATCTCACTTGATTATAAGGTTATGTGACTATTATTGCAAATAATTTGCAATTATTATAACTATTATAAAACAATATATAAATCAAAATGTAATGAATATTCAAAACTGTTTTATTGCAGACTTACGCACATCTTCCAAATAACAGCTCAAAATCACGGACAAGTAAAAAAAGAAGGACTCCGCGCCGTGATATTAGCATGTGAAGCACCGTTATGCTAGTAGTGTGTGTGCGGCTATCGGGGATACTAGTTACACAATTTTTTCTCCCTTAAATAATCATATATGGCCACAAATACTTATATTGTGTCGTTTTTACACGTACGTTTTCGCACGCACGATGGCATTTTTAAAATATTTTATTGCGACGCAAACTGATCTGTCACAGACGATGACAATTCTCATAATGGCCTCCTATTGGCCTGTAGTAGTGTGTGTGCGTGGGGCTATGTATTTACACGTTAATCGGCTTGTTTTGGTGCTACACTGTTATGTAAGGTGACACGGAGTCCTTATTATTTTACTAGTCCGTGCTCAAAATCTTACTTTTATAAAAAAGCCTTGCAAGTAAATGTGCCTTTATCCTATTAAAAATTATATGCACATATTGCTAGAATCGTCTGAAACTGCTGAGTCAAGCTGTGTCACCTAAATGAGAAATAAGCGTACTTAGGCAACTGTCAAAAGTATTCAAAAACGCAGATCTGAAGTAAGTCGTAATAAAGATGAGGTTAATTTATGAACTATCTTTAAATGACATGTGCCCACCACAGTTATTGAGAAACAGAAAAAAAAATGAGTTTTAGTTAGACAGAACTGAAGTCGTTCTTAATTCGAAATTCTCGATAGTAATAATAATAATAATGGAAGAGTTAAAGAAGATAGAGGAAAGTAGTTACTTTCTTACCTTTCTACCCCCAGTGTAATCTTCAGCAGAGTCATAATATTTATAATACTTGAAAGTGGGATACGACTTAACATGCAGTTCTGAACATAGGCCTGTCTCTACGGTACAATCTACAGCGCCAAACATTACCAAGAGATTGTCCGCGAATGCTTCTGCGGCTTTTATGTATTCGGGCTTAGATCTCTTACAGTGGCCACACCCTGTTGACAATCAGATTTGTTTTATTGAGATAAGTACGACTGTTCTACATTTGCAGATACTACAAAATAATAATATCTCCATTCGATTCGAAAGATTTAACGCAATTGCTTGTAACCACATCGTATGACGAATCATTCCCTTCACTAAATTATGTTCAGCAGCAATGGCTAGTCCATGACATATACTGGTGAATCTCCTTATCGAGAACTCGGTTTTGTTGGCAATTTGGTTCGCACAATTCCTTTAATATTACCACTTTGTGCGTAAGCAACTAAATTTTTAAATATATATATATATATATATATATATAGAATATGTTAAAAAGTTTCGTCTTACGGCGACTCACGTTTCTATATCTAATATCTAGTTAAAGATTACTTAAAATACAAATACCAAACTTATTCAAATAGAAAAATATTATCTGTCACAAATACAAAGCTAAAAATACCAATATGCCGTCTCATAGATGGTTCAAAGAAAGATTAAGTACAAAATTCCAATGATCGGTTATCATCCTCCAGTAAACTTACAAGGTGCGTAGAACATTACAAGGGCGTGTTTGATTTTGCGCAACGCCTGTTTAAACGTGTTTGAACTCAGATGACGAACACTGCTTTCTTCATCCCTCCACGGCACCTCTGGGTCAGATTTTGGTGGTTCTTGCGGGTTCTACAAACAATAAAACATAAATACACATAATCTATACTAATAATATTATAAAGCTGCAGTGTTTGTTTGTTTGAACGCGCTAATCTCTGGTATTACTGGTCCGATTTGAATGATTCTTTCAGTGTTGGGTAGTCCATTTATCGAGGAATGCTATAGGCTATGTTTTTTTTTCAAAATTAGGGATCCGTAATAAAATTGCTAATTTGTAACACAAGGTGTAAAATCGAAAACCTATTTTTGCGTGCGCTGCAAAAACTATTGACAATAGAACAGAATGATGTACAGGCTATAATATAGGCAATATTTTATTATTTATAAAACTATCGCGTGAATTATACTTTATATGGCAAAACAACGTTTGCCGGGTCAGCTAGTAAATCAATATAATTGGTACATTTTTACACAAATACCTAAAAGCTTTTCTAACAGTGTTGTTGCTATTATACATATATACGGCTGAAGGCAATAAAGCAGAGTTTTTTTTCTAAAATAGGATATTTGCCATCCTACTAATATTATAAATGTGAAAGTTTGTATGTCTCGATGTATGTTTGAACTTCTTTAACGCAAAATCTACTAATAGATTTTGATGAAACCTTACAATAATATAGCTTACACACCAGAATAACATATAGGCTATAATTTATAAAACTATAGTGTATAGTTTAATTATACAAAATATAAAAGAAGTGTGATTGTTACTAATGAATACAACTAGCGCCATCTCTTATCAACTAGCAAGCAAAAGATCAATACAATTTATATGGCAAAACAACGTTTGCCGGGTCAGCTAGTAGTATATATATATACTAGCGGACCCGACAGATGTTGCCCTGTATTAAATTTGAAAAATCGGTCCAGACGTTAAGAGATCACTAACGAGAATTATATTTCGACTGTATTGGGAATCTTAACCAATCTCAAATTCACTAGAACACTCTCAAAATCGCCCAGCTACCAGTTCATTAGAATCTGTTCAGACGTTTAGGAGTTGAGTTTACTGTCAGCACACGTACAGAAGAATTATATATATATATAGGTACATATATAGGTACACTTTATGATGTGTGTTTTATTGATCGTCTTTGTCTTTTGACTATACGTGTTGCATAACTTTTGTTGACTTCATCTATAAATAAATAGCGATTTAATGACAAGGTTTTATTTTACGTGAGGAAACACGGTTTTTGTGTCCAACCAGTAATGTTCATGGTTGTATGTTTTTTCGTTGTAAACTCTCTGGTTTATAAACATATTATAGCCTATCGCAGATGACACACTTTTTGTGCTATCGACATAAAGTCTGCATTGCGTGCAAAATGTTTGTGGCAGATATATATTTCACAGACTCAACACACACGACGTACTCATTCGCTCATTTTGTCGGCAAGACTATAGAGATGTACACGCAATGGAAGTACAGAGATTGAGGTGTATTATTTCGTACTTGAGATATAAAAAAAGAAGAAGAAATAGAGAATTTTGTATTCATCCTATTCCTTCAGAACAACTAATAAAGGGACTGTTTCATATTAAACATTCAGTTCTAAATCTAGGTACCTATATCCAAATAAATTTGCACACTTCATCCGACAATTTACTTCTTAAATTTCTGTCATGATACTCTCCCGAAGATGTATCAGCGCTGGTCTGTTTTCTCTTTCATCTAGACATCGACGTCTAGAGCCATGATACACGTCATTCACTAGCGAGTGCAGACGACAGACTAAAGTGAGCGTCGTTTGCGTTAAATGTTTTTGTACGGCGCAGTCTGTCAGATCTACGAGGATATTTTGTGTGTCAGACTTTTTGCGCGTCGTTTCCGGTACTGCATATAATTCTATATGTTTTATTATCGCAGACTAAAAGGCCTATGTGACTATAAAATACTCAAGGGGTCACTAACCTTCAAAAAGTTCACAACAGCGGCCTCGGTTCTAGCATTAATATCGTATTTGAATTGGCCGTAGTTGAAGTACTTTATGGAGGGATATCCTTTCACGTTGTACCTTGAACCTAATTCCTTGTGAGCGGTAGCGTCAACGGCGGCTATTTTACCGTTCATCTGAAAAACATAAAATTTTTATGTTATTTTTTTTTTAAGTACTTGGTGCTTTGTATAAAATATTTTTTTATCAAAATTCCATATACTATTACATTATTGCAGTAGGTGTATAAATAGAACATCCGGTTTATTGTCTGTAATCAATCCGCTTTTCAATCAAATAAAGTCAACAAAAAACCTCGCTTTCATTCAAAGGCGTATATATTTTTAAAATATCCTTTCTTCTTATATTTCCTTCAACTCTTCGATAACAAGAATAAAAAATTGCCCCAACAAAAAGAACTTGAATAGTTGTAAATTGTGCAAACTTCAATAACTTGTGAAATTGTGAAGAAATTTAAATAAAACACTATTTGAAGGATTAAAACGCTTTTAATTGTAACTGTGTTTTACAATAAATTTTGCGTAAAAGTTGCATTTTTATTATTATTCTAGTTTAACCGACGTTTCGAGAGCTTTCCAGATCACGCGAACACGCAAAATCTAATGTAAAAATACGGCTGCAATAACATGCGTTTTAATCCTTTAAATAGTTAATTTAAATTTGTAACACTCGCCTTAATCATAGAAAATACCTGAAGAAATTATTACGACTACGGACTGATTATGTAAACTAAGTGTTAGCACTGACCTGCCCAACTTTGACTGTTGGACTGCGTTTCGGATTGTACGGACAGTTTCGATATTAGAAGAACTCAAAGTGCCGGAGAGATTATCGTCGACTGTGCAAATACGAATCCTCAAGTACTTTGGGCACGTTACTCGAAACCAAAACTCCATTATCGTCCTTAGACGACGAGTCGTTCTATGGATAGCAAGCGGTCACGAGGTCGGTCACCTACGCGTTGGACAGACCTGATAAAGGCAGCGAGACAAACCACCATAGTCCAATGTTCCCGTAACGCTGAAGACCGTGGCAACTGGAGGCGCATTGCGAAGACAGCCACATCTACCATAGATACGAAATGTGTGTACCTAGTCTCATCATGCAACCACGACCACTGTCAAGAGTGAACGACCAAGGAGGAGGCCCAACTTTAGTAAATGTAACATTAATTGATTCGCCCGTCCTCAGCATCTAACATCAGTAACGTGACAAAATATTTAATGTTACCTTTTCATTGCGTAGTCTCTCCTCTGCTTTTATGAGTTCTGGTTTCAGATTCTTACAGTGACCGCACCAAGGAGCATAGAACACGACAACGGCGTGTTCAATTTGCGCCAGAGTTGAATCGAAGTTATCCCCTACAGATAAAAAAGCGGAATTAGCAATATTGTTTGGTGTTCCTCATGTAATAATTAATGAACATTGAAGATTTTAATCTAAAGCTAGGTTCATATTGCTGTGTTGTGGCGCAATCTGGCGCTTTTTCGGAATATTCATGAAGTGGTGCGAATACGCGTTTATATTGGAATCTTCTGATACTGACACTGATTTTGATAATGAAATTTAATTTCTGCTATTGGCGACTCTTTAAAAAAAAAAGAAATACCCTGATCCTTACCTTTATACTTTACATTAAGTGTCATAGAGTAGGTAAGTACTTACTCTATGACACTCTCTAGACACTATATTGCCGTAGTACTAACTTTTTTTTATGAAAATAAGGGAAGAGACATTAATGTGATGGTAATTAATACGCCTTGACCAGTAGAATGCAGTGCCACTCAGGCTTTTTGAAAAACACAAAAATTCTCAGCGGCAATACAATAACGCTCGTCACTTTGAGACACACAATGTTAATCTCATTTGCCCGGTAACTTCACTAGCTACGGCGCCCTTCAGACCGAAAAATAGTAATGCTTACACATTACTGCTTCACGGAAGAAATTGGCGACGTTGTGGTACCAACAATCTAGCCAGCATCCTGTGCAAAGGAGCCTCCCACTGGTAAACTCGATAAGATCATCAAATAATTTTATAAACTAAAACAAACCAAAAACAAGCAATATCTAGTTGAGGAATGAACTGCATCCCTTGCGGTTACGCGTTGTAATGACAGATTCACATTAGTGTCGCGTGTTGTGGCGCGACAGATTCCCCACCACTTCTCTGGCGCGACCTAGTCAATCTAGTCGTAGGTAATAAACGTAACCGATTGACTTCTAGCGCGCCTCGATTCAATATGAACCGAGCTTAATTCACTTATGAACACACTACTCTACTATACGAATAATGCATTATGAACATACACTTAAAATATCCTAGAAATTTCTTTATTAACATGTTTAAATCCACTTAGTTATTTATCGAAAATATTGAGATTTACAGACTTTTTGATTTGTCTGTGTCTTTTACTGTCAGTGTCTGATTTGCACATTTTTGCGAAGAATAATAATTTTTATATGCAATAAGGTTGCATAAAAAATAAATCCTTATTACAATATTTTATTCTTTTTAAGAAAAAAATACGTAAAAATAATACAAGTACAAGTGAAATAGATCACTTCATATAATAAGAGTATTATATATGTATGTAATGTAAATATGTTTTACATTTAATTTGAAATGATAACCACAGTGTTATTACGTTCGTAGATCTCGTGATACATTAAAATTATATAAAAACAAAATATATTCAAACTTAATTTAACTATAATTTCCATATTTTACAATTTACAATCAAATCACTACCTATACAAATATCGTAAGTGTCCGCTTAAAATAAACTAAATAACAGATTTTCTAGTCCATGAATATGTTTATCCGACCCCTAAAGATTCCGTACCTCAAAAGGAAAAACGAAACCCCTATAGGATCATTTTGTTGTCCGTTCGTCCGTCCATCCGTCCGTCTGTCTGTCTGTCTGACTGTCTGACAAGAACCTTTATCTCGGGAACACGTGGTGGTATCGAGTTACAGTTAGTTAGTTCTCTTGAAACGGTGAAAAAATCGTAAAGTAACGTAAAAAAAGATATGGCCGTTTATGCCGCAATAAACGTATATTTCCACTCAATTTTATAGGGTTTTTTCCGTTGACCTGAGAACTATGAAATTTGGCAGGTAATCAGGCCGTCTTAAACCTCAAGTATAGGTAAAAGTCTGAACACTATACATTTGTAATTAAATCATTAAAAACAGGGTCTTATGCAAGGAACAACGGTCAAAACTTTTAGTTGAGTTGCCGTGACATGTGGCAAGCAAAGAAAACTAGGTAACAAGCTAAACTAAGATTTGAATTATTGACGAAAAATGACTTTTGACGAAGACGTTTTTAGGTGCCTAATAATGTTTATGGAACCCTTGGTGGGCGAGTTCGACTCGCACTTGTTCAGTTTCTTTATATTTATAACTGTTAATACTTTACCAAAAATTTTAACCTGGAAATTCACTAGCAGATAATTCATGTCATAGGAAAATACCTTTTCGCAATCCGCAAGGTATATTAATAATATTAGTTATTACCATGGCATTGTGAAGAAAATACGTCGCAGCCAGCCCAAAGTTATACACAATGATTATACTATGTAAGCAGACAGGTTTCTTAGTTTTTTGAAGAACCTAAAACTTCTTTTGCGGCGTTGAGCACTTGTCTTGGGATGGGTATAAAATGTTAAACTCGTGTCAGTACACGTGAACTGAACGAAATTTCATGAGACAGTCGTTGACATTATGGATGGAAAGGTATAAAATGATAAACTCGCGTGAATGAATGTTGATTTTTCTGAGAGATGAACTTTTTAATATAAAATAATTCTAATAGTTCTGAAATTTTAATTTTTTATGTAATATAAATGGTCATTTTTGTGTAAGATAGCGCAATAAATAAATATTGTATTTAATCACGTAAATTCTAGTACTTTTATACTGATAAATAAAGCAATTCGTGCAAAATTATTCCCTAACAATTCTAAAATATACAAAAGTGCACAACGTTGGTGTTCAAGTTTTCACTTCTGCCGGCACTCCCGGAGTGCAACCCGTTTTAATCATACTCGCGACTCCGAAGGAATCACATGATCGCTATTCGCCGTTATTTTTGAAATGTCCTGGAAACACTGAGTAATAGAATTTTCATTGCTTATCTTATGATACCTGTTTATATACTTCTCATATTCTTTTTGGATGTCTTCCATATTGTTTTCGGACTGAACTACGGCATCAGTGCTTTCGATGATAGCTAATTCGGAACTACTCAACCACAGTAGACATATGTATCAGTATGGAAACTAAGCCTTATTGATAAAATACTTACCTACATGTGCGTACACTACATTGAAGCAGTAGGCAGCATAAAAGGAGTTTTGGAACGAAGTTACTTATGTGACGTTGCGGAGCGTAAAAAAGTAAAAAGCGTAGGATTTTTATATATAGTGTATGTATGATAGCTATACAGTGTATAATGCAATATAGTCTATATAATGATTGTTATGTTATATTTTTAAACAACATTTTATTGAATGTTTTTCTTGGAAATATTTTTTGTCCGTGGAAGTTTCACTTCTACCACAGTCTTAAGAAGCTCTTCCCTGCAGTCATCCCACGAACATGTCTAGACGGGGCAATTATTATTTTCGTGAGTGTCAATAGCGAATATCTATTTTGAGATCCAAGATGGATGTGACTTTTACAATAAAATCGAATTGGGTAAAATTTTCGACATTTTCGGGAGTGTCAATTACAAATATGACACCCATTTCAAGATCCAAGATGGCGGATGTGACATTTTCAATAAAATCAATTTGGGTATCATTTTTGAGATTTTCGGGAGTGTCACATACACATAATTTTATTTCAAAAGTCCAGCATCATCGGCTTCAACGCCCTCGAGAATCATCAAAACAACACCCGTGATAAAAAAAGTTGATAATTTCATGTAGCTCCAACTTGGATTAACATTTTAGCAGCACTGTCAGTTTCAACATCCTCAAAAACTATGAAAACGACACCCATGACGAAAAAATTGTCAATTTCATGCGGCCGCCATCTTGGATTTACATTTGACGGCACTATCTATTTCAGCACTATCAGTTTGAGCACCCTCAAAAACTATGAAAACGACACCCATGATGCAAAAATTGACAATTTCATGCAGCCACCATCTTGACCACACTCGCGACGAAATTTTGATATTTTTTTTTGCAGCCGCCATCTTGAATTTTCATTTTATCAGCACTAGCTGTTACTGGTTTCAACACTCACGAAAACCACGACAAAACACATGTAGGTAAATATTTTTCTTCAAAATAAATAAATATAAAAAACATCCTAGAAAACCATTAATTAAGCCACACTCATAAAAAAAAATATAATAAATATTGCAGCCGCCATCTTATGTGAAAAAAGTATTGTGAATTATGTTCACGAATTTATTAAAATCGATCTCACGGACTTATAATTCGAATACCTACTAATTATAGTAATTAAATAACAATAAAGAATTCTTATATACTATACTACTTAATAGTTTAAAAAACGAAAATTGGAGTTTTGATGAAGCCGAGTTCAAATAGCCGTATATCACGCATTACGCTGGCATTTCTAAAAAGATCGCGGAATCAAATAACAACGTGACACTCGACTCGTTTTCACCGGGAAAACCGCTTAGGGGCCTCGTCGATGCGCATGTTTGTGTGAGAGTGTCATTTCGAACGTTTGTATGTAGTTTCCGTATTGGTACATATGTCTACTGTGACTCAACTTTAGAAGGGTTCTTTCGACAATAATGAAAGGTCATATTGATAAATGACTTACCAGTTAGGTGCAGTAGTTGAGTGTCAACATCCCAGGGATCCGGTACACTCTCAACCTTTTCCGGCTGGCTGCTGGGATTTTTTACGAATTTCACGATCGCTTCCAGTTTATTGTCGCCATTATAAACGTAGCGAAATTGTCCACGTCTGTTAATTAAACATATTACAATTATGGAAACTCCTAAATTAATTTCATTTGAAGTTGTTATTCAGCCATAAATCAGAAGTGTTTAACATTACAGTGACAACGATATTAACAATAATTTTAATTGTAAAATTTAATTGTAAAGTTGATCGTATGACTTAAGTACTAATTTTCTTATCTGATATAGTGATTTCCGTTTGACATTGTCAAAAATGACGTACACAACGAATTATTTTAAGTAGTCGTCGCCCAGAGGTTGAAATTCGACTGTAAATCATTTAATTTTAAAGTTTGAACTCAATTAGGGTATATTTGTCAAAGAATACCTCTATAATGTAATATATGTTTGTATATTATGTGTCATTCAAGCAATTCAATTCAAGTGTGTGCAATATTTATTTTAAAAATCATTTTATATAAGAAAAATAGCATTATGCACTCCACCATATAAACTTAAACCATGTTAATGTTCAACAGTTCTTTTTCATTAAATAAAAACGACTTGCCAAACTTAAGATTAAATTAATACTTACTCATAATATAAAATGGTAGGAAATCCTGTAATGTTGTATTCTGTTCGGAGTTTCGAGTTACCTGGCTTAGACACATCAATAGCTGCCAACATAGCTTCACTCTGGCAAACAAAATAATATTTAAATCAATGACAGAAAAAGGAGTACAAGTACTGAGACCACACATTTAACACACCATCTTTGATATTTTGGAATAGTAATAACATAAGGAAAATGAAGATCATCAAAACTGGTTAGTTTGAAATTTTAATTCAAATTAATGTAAATTAAAATACTATTTTACTATTTCAATAAAGAAAATAGTAAATAAAAGAATAGAGGAATAAAGTTGAAATTAAAATCCAATATTTATTTCTGAATTTATATAAAAATCTATTATTTTATCACACCTATTAATCAAAATTAAGAGTACTTCACATTATTCTAAAATCAGATACTATCGTAGCAATGTCATGATGTGATAAGTTATAGTGGGCAGACACCATAAATTTTACATTGCACTGTATATATTTAAACTGAATTTGTGCAAGTACTTCAGGCAGTTCAGAAAGAATAAGAAATATTTGAATTTTAAGTATTTCTTTTAAATAATCAATTTGGGGCCAAAACCATCAATTTGGACTTAAACAGGCAGTTGAGATGACCTAAAATCAAATGAAGTTTGTTAGTTCAAAAATCCTATTTGAAATTTTAAGTACATAATATATTTTCACAAAAAATTATGTTCTTTTTCAGGCATCATCATACCATGCTTCTGCAGCAGTAACAAATTAGTTGTAATTACTTGTAATTCACCAGCTGCCTTAACATATTCAGGTTTCAAAATCTTGCAATACCCGCACCATGGAGCGTAGAACAGAACCATGGCCTTCATTGCAGTACTTGCACCTTTCTTCAAGAAATTTGTTAAGGCCTGGAACAAATGAATAATTAAGACACATAAATATACCTAGTCTGGCCATAAGTTCTGTTACAAATAAGATGTCATTTAACCTTAACAAAATATTATACATATTTATTTATTAGTCTCAGCAATGATATAATAAATAAGCTTAGAAAAATTAATTTACATAGTTGTCAGTTAAAACTTTGGCTGTTGGCAGCAAAGATCATGTAAATTCCTTAAAAACTTAAAACTTCCTTAAAGGCCGGCAATGCTCTTGTGATTCCTCTGGTGTTGCAAGATTATGTGGGCGGCGGTGATCACTTAACACCAGGTGACCCGTACGCTTGTTTGTCCTGTTATTGCATAAAATAACAAAAAAATATATGTAATAAGAGGCAGGACTGCCTGAGTATAAATTGAAATTTAGTTTTGTTTGAAACATGCAATGATTTGACATAAGTTTGAAATAGTAGAAATTACAGTATGGCGATTGGTGACGAAGTATAATCCAGCTAAGTTTCAAAGCAAACAGTTGCTTAAAATATAGCGGATATCGGCTATCCGTTTTTTACAAGATTATAGCCATCATCTGTCAATCTATCAATGACTTGTTGTTTCATCACTTTTTTCTTAGAGAGTGTCGCTAGGCTGGTTGGCAGTTTATCATAAGTTTATTTTACATCTTTTATATTTATTTGTACCTATTAGTTATACATTTTAAAATAAACATCTTTCTTTCTTCTTTCAATAAATATAGAAAATTTCTATAAGAAATGCCCTTTGGTGTTAGTTCAGTACTAATAATGGGCATATTGTTTATTTTGTAGTCCAAGAGGTTCAGATCTATATTAGTCCAGTCTTCAGCTCTTATTAAGTCCGGAACATAGACTTCCAGTCAAGCTATGATAGTTTGTGCCTTGTGCAGAGTCTTGTTAGAAAGTCTAAGTACATTTTTAATAGTATATTGCTAAGAAGCTTCACATCACGTTCTAAGACAGTATTTTGATACACTTTGACTACAGTATTCATTCCTAAATACCACATGTGCACACAGTCACAGTAATGACCTCATTGTACTCCATTCCAACCATGTGTGTGAGTAGCTTCTTTGGGGCTATGAGTACACATAGACACTTTGCCATATTGGTTATTCCAGAGCTCTTTAATTGTGATTTTTTTTTCATTATCAAGCAAATAAGCTTCAAGTTTTCAATGAAATTTGAAAGAGTTCTAGCAGGAATCTTTATTTCACTCCATTAAATTTTTCTTAATTCAGTTTTAAGCTGTAACAACATTTATAGCCTGACTAGTTGTATAAATATAGATGCTTTTTTCCTTAAGTGGCATTTTGTGGCTGATTCTACTTTGTAGAATCCATTCATTGCCATGAAAAATAAAATAATTTAACAAAGAATAGAATAAGTTACAAATTTTTCACTACATTTTTCCAAAATAAATAAAATTATGTCATGGTTATCATAAGCAGAGTATTTTGAACTAAAAATACAAAACATAACAGTCATATGAAAAACTTATAGCAAGATACAAGGTGTAGTTCAAACATTTTGCTTAAACACTTCAAACATATCTGTTGGCTAGGAATTAGATTGGCTCCTTGCCAGTACCGACTTACATAGTAGCAACGGACCCTCCCTACGGTGTACATAATAATAATAAAATTTTATAATCAAAGCTATCATCACCTTTCCATCAGTCAAATGATACACATCAGCGGCTGATGGGTCTTCCTCCCAAGGGTCTTCAGCGTTTGGGTCCAAAAGAAAGTTTGAAAGAGAGTTGACGGTTTCCTGTCTGTCATAGTCCTTATTAAATTCACCATTCTTATAATGCTTTATGCTATATGGTACATCTGCATTTATTTTTAACTTCTTACAAAGCTTCTTGCCAAACCTGTAAAAAATTTTACAAATTTATTCAAATTCATATATATCTATTCAAAGTAGGATTTTAAAGTATACCTCAGAAACTTCCACCATTATTCTTATAGTTACCCTAAAATTTGAATGATAATATTATGTTAGTATAACAAATGAATATTTCGTTAGTCATTTTAAAAACAAAAATTAAATAATAACAGTTTAAACAGATCTAAGATGTATGTACACAATGGTCCTAGTTTTTATGTCTCTCAGCAAAAATCACATTTCATATTTATATATAAAACATAATAAAATAAAAAACTTTTAAACTATTTTCCTTTTATAACAACATCTACTTCTTGCACCCTACACCATGGATATTAATTATAAAAATGTAAGCAAAACAAAACACTTTAAAATGACCTAATTCTAAAAAAGGAAGTTCTTGCGTTCTTCATGTAACTAAAATGAATATTTATCAGGTTATTAATCTCTTCGATTCAGTAAAAAATGATATATCTGATGAAGCTGTTAGTATATCAACTGGGTATGGAATGATTAATTTCTTTACTGCTTGAACAGGTGTGTATGAACAGGGAAATTATTATTAATTAATTATATGCATTAATTAACAGACTATAAAAGATTTTTTAAATTGTAAAGCTTTATCTGTGTAAAATACGACAAGCCGTCAAAATGTGGTCAGCCGTAAAAATTATCTGTAGCAGTCAATTTATAAATTGTTGACCTTGGCATCGGTAAGACAATGTGGTGTGGCAGCTCAGCACCTCAGGAGTTAACTAATTAATAAATTATCCTTGATTATATTCAAATAACATTCAATAAAATATGTCAAACTTACTGTGAAGTACAGTCAATAGTGACTAAAGTAGCTCTCGCCTTCAATTTCTCAGCAACTTCTTTGAATATGTTCAATAAATGATGCACTTTTTTATTATTGTTAATGAATAGTACTAGAATGTTTGTTTTAGACTTCGTAAGTTTTTTGAATTCTTTAATATCATCAATTTGTGTGAGGGAGGATTGCTTCTTAGCCAAGCCAGAGTCTGGTATGATATATAATAGTAGTACAAAACACTGAAATTAAGATAATATTAGGAATACTGGAATATATTAATCATTTCAAATAAAGTTCAACTGTTATTCATCAGTTTAAGTCTCATTGCTTAATAGAACATGCTTCTATGTCAGTCAGTGATGAGCATAAATAACCTACTGGGTCCAAACATTTATTAATTTAATGGTATTGGTATGCAAACAGCATAGAAAGACGTTCAATATAGCCTCAAAGATCAAACAAACATAAAACCCAAAACGAATCAAGTTTTTCATTTTTATAGGAGAAACAATAACGAAACGATAAGAGAGTCACATACCAGAATCAGCAAGTGGCGATGCATAATTAGAAAGGTGAATTATCAAGTCCTAACCGATATAATAATAACACTTTATTTCACATTCAACAACTGAGACAAGAGTGGACACTTGATTGTTGATTTTGCTTTAGGTCGACTCAATTGTTAGAGTAAAAACATTGTCTGTTTATAGTTCACTTTTGCACTTTGCTTCGCCGGTTGAAGCTTGGTTATAATCTGCAAATCTTATAAATTACGTTTAAGTTTTAACTTTCAAAGTCAAATTCAAAAGTGTGTACTGTGTAGGATGTAACTTGTAAGCATAGATTATAATAATTTAAGTACACTTGAAATTTATGGTGTGTGTAGTGTCAAGTGTGTACTGATTACTGTTTACATTGTTGCATGTTTTTTTTAATGGCTCCGTCGGCTGGATGTCCACGATTCAGCCACGTCAGGGTGGAGAGGATTTTTTTTTATATAAATAATATTGGAGTAAATATTGGTAATAAAATTAGTTCTACAGTACCTTTCTCAAGGCCAGATCCACATATAGAATAGTTCTTTACCATCAGATCTTGGTGAAGAAAACTGGAGAACAGACAAATCCCAAGCATAGGCGCATGATGACTAAAGTTGACAATTTAATTTGTTTCTTTTTAAGTGATCACCGCTGCCATTCATTCTCCTGCAACACCATAGGAATTACAGGAGCGTTGCCAGCCTAAGTTACATGTCTTATCGTCCCAAAAACACCGCACAAGGAAGCTCATTCTTGAGTTTGGTTGCACGTGGAGGAATTTTTTTCGAAAACTTCACTAAAGAAAAACATTACACACCCAGATGGTAAGAATCAATTCGGTGACCGGAATCGAGTTAAACAGCCCAGTTAACCCCATGATAAAATTGCGGTTGAATATATATAATAAAGTGTCTACGCAACGCCAACTGACCTACCTTTTCACAGAGCATAGGATAGCCGACAATTAAATGCATGCGGTTAACTGGTTCGAGATGATTACAGGGTGAGATCCAGATCTGGGATGAGAGCAAACTCCAAATATGGGCGGATCTGCGCTTTGTAGAGTGCGAGAATGTGGGCTGGGTTGCACTATTGCCGTGCTATGTATGACTTCCAGTTTTTTTGAAGCCAATTGACTTTGCCTTTCAGGTGACGCGGAATTGGCAATTGCTCTAAATTCGACACCCGGTATTCCGATACTAGGTGAGCCATTAAGGAGAGTGTAATGTCGAAGCGCAATCGATACCAGAGGTGAAATTTGGAAGGTTAGGTATTCTGGGGGTTGAATAAAAGAAGGGTCACTTTAATCTATTCCACAAGCTTCTCAAGAGGAAACTCGATAGGAAAAGCTTTTTCCAGCGGACTGGTGGACGATTTCCTGAGAGAGACCTACATGGCCCGTGTATACCTACAGTACTGTCATCTGCATAGCATTGCATATTGGAGACGTGCAATATAACATTGTGCAAAAGAAATATCTACTATCTCAATAACTAAATTTAAAAAAAAGTGTGGTACGAATAGTACCAATCAGCTGTTTTCCAGCTGTATTTTGAAAAAAACATAGATAAATGAGCTTTTAATCGATAAAACATATAATTTTATTGTTCTAACCCTATTTTTCACTTTTATATTCATTTTTAATTAAAATATATGTCTTAACTCTTGAGGTAACGTATCTTCTTCAGTTTTTCTTTTATAATACCTAGTAAAAGTAAGTCTGATTCATCTAGGAATTCAATCACGGGCCTGAGCAGCACACATTTTTATAAGCATTTTTTTTCCGAGCTCAACGCCCAATTGTTGCCCACCAATACGTCACGGGAATCACGCTCGTCGAAATGAATGGTGTAGGCAACGCAGAACATGGACCCAGGAACAATGGGATTAAATTATGTTTTCCGATGAGTCGCGATTCGGGCTTAGGCCTGATACAAGAAGGGTGCGAGTGTACCGTCAGCCCGAAAATACTGAAAGGCTCAGGTACATTCAGGAAGTTCATCCATACAGCGGCTCAACAATTATTGTATGGGCGGGTATTATAAAGAACAGGCGAACTGAGCTTGTTTTTGTAAATGGAAAGATGAACGCGGAAAATTACGTTGAGGATATTCTCAGACCTTATGTCCACCCATTTGCATAAACCTTGGGCTCCGATTTTACCTTAATGCATGACATACAGCTCGGCAAATCATTCAATACTTGGCAACGGAGAACGTCCGTGTTTTGCTCTGGCCTGCACAATCGTCAGACCTCAACCCCATCGAGCACGCATGTGACATGCTACAAGACGTGTTTTGAAGGAGTTGGACCTTGGACGGAGTGACAACTACCAAACAGCTGAAGTAGTTGCTACAATTCCATTGGGAGCGAATACCGCAAGATGACATAAACAATCTCATTAATTCAATGAATAATCGTTGCCTACAAGTTCTGAATAGCAGAGGAGACCATACTTTGTATTAAATTATCCTATTATTTCACAATAACAATGAGTTTCTTGCTACTTCTTCTCATTAGCTCAACCCTTTACGAAGTAGCGGTAAATTCAATAAGAAACAATATTTTTATTTTTTTTTTGACATTCATAAGTGTCATTTCCGTGACCTACACGAATAAAGTGTTTTTGAATTTGAATTTGAATTTAATATATAAGCCCAGGTCAGTCCTCGTGTACGGGTCAGAAATTTTTGTTCAAAACAAAAACAGCTAACCTTTTCATACAGGAACGCGTAGTGGAGAACACGATACAACCACGGTTTATACTACCTGTATGGCGAACCGGATGTCGTAAAGAGAGAATACCGCGGAGGCTTAGGACCGACCGAAAGTTCTTAGTTACCAGGCCAAACACAAAGACAAATATATTATTTACTATGTTATGAAAATGAAAACTGAACATTTAAATTAAAATTAATAAATAATACTTTAAAAACCTAAAAAAACACGCTTTCTATAGAAAATCGAACTAAAAATTGAAAAACGATAGATGAAAAATATATAAATTACCAAAAACCTAATTTTGCAAATTGATAAATGAAATAATCTTATCAAATTAATGTATTGTCATCGGTCCTCGATAAATCTACTAGGTTTGAACGCAATCTGGCCGTTTAAATTGGGTCAAAAATGAGTCGGTTACAAACAAATATACATAAAGCTGAACCTAAAATAAAGCGTGTAAAAAGCTATTAAAGAGTCTATTGATGGATAGACCGCTTTAATCACACTTTATCCTGAATTAAATATAATTTATTAATATTATGAAAATAGCAGGGACACCATTGATAACTAAAACAGCGAGTTTTGTGAAAAATAAATTAGTAGGTATAACGTATTCATATTGAGTAAGTGCAGATGTAAATTTGTATATGATAAAATATGTTATGTGATTTAGCTCTTAATTATGAATTATCAAACATTTATACAAAAAATTAAACAGGGAGTACTTTGAGTCTCCAGGCTAAGCTGCCTGCTAATCATATTTCTGGTGGGATTGGCAAAAAGTTTGATTTATTGCAGTCTCTATTTACTTTATAACCGACTTCAAAGAGGTTCTCAATTCGATCGGTATATTTTTATTTACACCGATTTAGTATCTAATTTACTTAATTCGCCTTTAGTTCGATGCGGAATAGATGCCATTTGGTAATTTTTTTACATAGTTTGGCCCAGTAGTTTTTATTTTATGAACATTTTTTATGAAAATTTTTGTTTACGTGGATGATATAATTGTTTTTTGTGTATGGCTTTATTAAGAATTTTCATTTGTTTGTTACATATTATTATTAAATGGCACTTAAATGAAATAAATAAATAAAACTACGTTAAAAAAAAGACTTCAAAAACTGAAAAGTATAAAATAATTAAAAATTTAATTTAAAACATCTCGTATGCAAACCTTTACCTTTAATATTAATAAATACTATTATTTGTATTTGCTACATATGTAATAGTAGGTACCTACACTCGCCACGCGTGACTTTGAGCGGGATAGCTTCGTCTAGAACAAAACGCGGCCTGACATCCTTAATAATTACAGTAAGTACCTAAGCTCGTTTATAATATTAAGTTTTATTTTGTTTAGGGCTTGGCACCGACATAAAACCTATCAATAGCTTATCATTAAAATAATAGTATTTTATGAATATTAAAAGTAAAGGTAAAGGTTTGCATAAGAGTTATACTTTTCAGTTTTTAAAGTCGATTTCTTAAACGTAGTTTTTGCGAATAATTGTAACGCAAATAAATGGAAAACTGAATTACACAACAAGCCATCGTTGCTTTTTAATTTTCAATTAAAATTTTTCCTTTAATATATCCGTTTTCCAATTAAAATAAAATCGTAGAATTTTCGCAATTACATATTAAAGATTTTCAAACAATAATAACTGGAAGTATTGATAAATAAGTAAAAGTTCATAAAATATTTTTTTGAAGTTTCTATGTTTGTTGTTTTCCTCTAGCTACTGTAGTTATAGAAGCTACTCTCTTTCATCAAAACCAAATTGATGATAATTTTTTTAACAAAATCAACCGACTTCAATAACACTATTCCAAAACAATAGATATAATGTGCACTAAAAAGTATAAAAATAATTGCGTATTTTTATACAATCTAATTAATTAACCTAATTCTAGTTACGATTATTGTTATTTTTGGAATCTTATATAATATTTTTGTACTTTTTAGTGCAGTGTTTTTGAAGTCGGTTGTGTTTTTGTTATTTTTTTTTATTTTATGATTTTTATTGAATTTGAAGTACGCTAACAATTTGTCTAAATATGTGTAGATATACTAAATTTTTTAATGCAGCAATGAACGTAAGTGAAATTGCAATTTGTTTACAGACAGTTAGAAATTCTGCCACAGATCGCACCCTTACTGTAAGTCGTTAAGGAGATTGATCATTATATTCGACTACGACAATTACTTGACCATAACTATGTTATGGTAGATGACTTAAATATCCGGATAGCATAAAAAAGATTTGGCCGAGTATCGATAATTTGCTCCTAAGAATTGAAGAGTTCCGTACTGTGTCATGGATTCCGTAATCAGAACCAAACCAAACTATCTTTGAAGTATATCCTTTCCAATGAAAAAAGAATCATCAAATTCGGGTGGCGCGATATTGAGTTATTCGTAAATTTATCATCCACTTTGCTTACGTATGTATAGCAAAGTTAAGACTTTTATGGTTTTCTCATGGATGTCACTGTCAGACCTGGACCAAATTACAATGGGACCACACGGGAAGCACCAGCTTTCAAATAAAAAAAGAATTATCAAAATCGGTTTTGGGTGAACCGTCGAAAGTTTTGAGGTAACAAACATAAAAAAAAAAAACATACCGACGAATTGAGAACCTCCTCATTTTTTTACGACGGTTAAAAATAAAGCGTTCTTACGAGTGACGACGTGACCGATATACAGCTGAGTCTTGAGGTATTAATTATTAAATTTTCGTTTAAATCCGTAATGGGGTCGAGTGCCGTGAGGCGTCAAGAGAGCAAGAGTGTCGTTCATCCGGACGGCGTCGGACATAGTCGCGGGAAATATTAGGTCCTTGTAAAACAAGCATTGAATGACGCCTTTGAAACAATCTATTTAAGAAAGATATTATTATGGTTATCTGAGATAAATCTCAGATTCCGAAAGAAAAGTGCCGAATCGTGTTATATAAAATTTAATAAAGGCAAAAATCAAATAAAAAGAACAATATACTCTTAATGATTTCTAAGTTTACAATAAATAATATAACAAATATAAGAACACAGTAAACCGATGGTGGCACCAGCCACCACATCTTGCCAGTGATGGTGATTATCGTAACACCTACTTACTGCGATTAGCCCTGCAATCACCATCGGTAAACTCCAATATTGATTAACAACATCTCGATATTCTCCCCGTGACCATATGCTTAAAAATCCAAGAGAACAAAATGAAAAACTACTATGCCCGCTCGGAAAGGATTTTCTTCCTTCTATTATCTCCTCAGGATTTCCAGTACATGATAATCCAACAGTTACTATGCCATTTGGAAAACAACGATAGAAAAAGTCTGGTCGAGGCCGGCTTGTTGTAATTTTGAGCATTTCAGTGAAAAAACCATTCAGCAACAG
This sequence comes from Leptidea sinapis, assembly GCF_905404315.1. Taxonomy (NCBI): domain Eukaryota; kingdom Metazoa; phylum Arthropoda; class Insecta; order Lepidoptera; family Pieridae; genus Leptidea; species Leptidea sinapis. The sequence goes on along the minus strand of NC_066312.1, from coordinate 21,908,556 downwards.
GGCTAAGCTCCATCCTTGCAGTGCATTTATTGCTTCTGTGTAATTCCCGTCCATACTTATTGGTAGAAAGACAATAATTGTGAACGGTATTACTAAAATGATTATAACCATAGAACGTACAGATACACATGATTCGCGTCGGGGTCTTCTGTACTCGTTACTCAAAATATCATCTTGGGTTATATAACATTGTGGTTGAAAGTTGATATGCATTCCAATAATGCCCAACAGCAATACAAGACGGATTATAGATTCTGTTAATGGATTAGGAAACGCTGGTCTGATGTGCTGTGACCATATCGTACTGATGTTTACGTAATCCATGTGTTTTAATTGAACACATTGTTTTTATTTTGTAAATAGGTGTAAACATGCACGTTAGTAGGTATATTAACAAAAATATGAATGAAGTGACCATAACATAACACTTCATTTACATCTGTCAATTGTGCTTCAAGCGACAATATAATAATTTAATAGATAATAATAACTCTATATCCGTGACAAACTGTGCTTTTAATTTGCAGATCTATGATTTGCAGTCACTATTTTTACGGACACTGGCGCTGGAAAAGTATATCAATTATATATATTTGTCAGGGTATATTATTTTTGTATTTTTTTAATAATTGTTCGTATGACTGTATGCAAATGTATGACTGTATGTATGCAAATAATCAAGATAAGAGTAAAGATAAAGAGTAACTCAATTTTCGAAGTTATACTTCTTTTGGAATGTTAGGGAAAAATTATCAGCGTGAATATTTACGATGCACGCGCACATCGATACCTGAATTCGACTTTAGCTAGTCAACTTGACCATTTGTATCATACTACCATAAGTCTCTTGTAGCTCATCCACAATCAAATTTCAATTAATGTAAGTTGTAAAATAAATAAGCCTGTATCATAATCGTATTAAAATTATTTATTGGTGTTATGTTACATTAGTACGCACACTTTTATTCCCAAAAACTTAAAGTAGGTTAGATTGAGTTAGAATATAAATACCATGATGCATAAGGCCGTGCGTAAAACGGAATAATTACAGTTCTATATATTAATTATAAAATATTTTGTTTAGTATACAAAAAAAAATAGTAGGTACATAGTAGGAAATATAGTTTAGAAAATTAAGAATTATAGTTTTAAAAAATATGCAACGTCGAACAGACACTAGTAATTCTACGGCTTAGAAGTCAGAGTAAGTAAGTAAATACCAAAAGGGGCATCTCCGTTTTCTTGTATAATCATTGACCTAAGCAAAATTTATCAAGTTTTGTGAAACACCTACTCATGTATGATATAAAGTTATGTAACCAAGCTGAAGTATAAAAAAGTGGCGGCCACTCAAGCTCTTTTTTGTTATAGATAATTATCAGAGGGCATGAAATGTGCAATAAAAAACCTTATGAAATTAGTTTTATTTTAAAATCTTGGAGTATTTATTATAGCGTGTGTATAATAATATGTATTATTAAAATGAATGTATACATTAATGAGTATCTAGTACCTATATATACATTGATATTTATATAAATGGCGATCTAAAATTTGTTTTTTCTTGATATTACTTGACATTATAAGTTCACGATATATGATTGCTATAAATATAATATTGTTATATCTAGTAATTCTTTTTGTTAATAAATTGTATACCATTAATATTATCTGAACAACTAAGTTGGCACACAATTTATAATAAGCCCAACATTAAACAGTAATTAAAAGTTTTTTACGATTTAATTTTGATGTGACTTGTTTGTGGATTTCAAACACCCACTATTATTATGTATATCATTATGTTATTTAAGTTTCTATCTTTCATCTTGTATATCGATGTAGTATTTCTACCTCACAACTTTATGTTTTCTAGAACCAAAGGCATAAAGGTAATAAGAGATAAAATCGCTCTTGTTATGGCCCGAGGAGTTGTCGACCAAGTGTTGAACTGGTCCAGAGTACATTTCCCTCTTCTCGTAAACACTTTCTACTTTGTATTCTACGCAATACAACTGCACACCCGTGTTTATAAAAAAAAGACGTGTGGCACACGGGGACTGCCGCGGTAAAGCTATTGCATAGCATTTTTATCAACTTATGCAATTATAATTATTTATTTATGCAGTTTTTTTTTAATAAAATTAATTTTAAAAAAAGCAAACGGGAAGAGAGAAAAATTGAACTTGCAAGATTTGATTACAGACAGACAACGGGTCAGGTGAAACTAAATAAAAATGCTAGTCATAATAATAAAAATTAAAAAAACGAGATAATAAAAAGAAATTAAAAAAAATCAAGACGTACCCCAGGCTTGAACCTGGGACCTTCTGCACAAAAAAGCATACGTGATAACCGCTGTTCCACGGCAACTGCAATAACCGTGACGAAATATCTATATACATCTAGTAAGTAAGTGTTAGGTTATTTTCGTTACGGAATTTCTGGATTCGGACTCCACGCTCAAGGCCCGCGATACAAGCTATGCAATAGCTTAAAACAATGATTCTATTAACAAATAGGTAGTTTTACTATTCAATTATTACAATCCACAATTTGGTTCTAAATAAAAAAAAAGTGAGACTCTGGGGCACCTGACAGAAATGATGACAACGAATCTTAGTTGAACTACTGAAATTTTTAATTTGATTTCTCTAGTTAGCTAAATTATTTAGATACTTAAAGTATTTTATTAATTATAAAATATATTTTATTCTTAGTTACAATTCTTGAATATGTAGGTGCATTAGAATTTTGTGTATGTAAGTACATTATTAGTGTAATTATTTAATCCTATAAAAGTAACAATTGGTCAGAGTGAGAGAGGACGAGCCTGCCTACCGCTGCCGTATGCGTGAGAGAAAGGGAAACCAGACAGACTGGCGCCGTAACGCGTTACGTTACGAAGCGGTTTACACTGCCATAAAAATTCCATCTCTTCAATAAAACTATAACAGTATGATAATTTTTCGTACAATTTCCTTACCACATTCGCCGATCCATAAACACAGACACACGGACGTCCAGAAGGGATTATTCTCAATGTTATTATTTAGTATGTTAAACAGAATAATTGATAATGCAATGTACACACCTGTAAATACGATATAAATAAAATTATCAATAACAGTTTCAAGTAAATTGCATTTTTAGACATGTCCAGAGTGGAGGACTACCTTAACGCTTCGCTTATGGTGGTATAGGTGTGCATTATAAAAGAGTAAATTTATACCTAAACAAATACTGACCGACTTATATGTTATAAGGAAAAAAATCTGAGGATAGGAAGTATTGTTAAATTGAGATATTTTGTATTTCATTCCTAGGTGTACTACTTACTTAATATATTGCACCAAGTTTAATGTATCATGCAATTAGAATCCTTTTCAAGTAACTGTAATATGACGGTAAGAGCTTCGATTATTTTTAATGTTATAGTAACAATATTACTACTACCCATGTTGAAGGATTGGCTAATAGATTTAGTTCTGTAGAATACGCGGTTAAAAAGTTTAGACAATTAACTGACATAGGTACCTACGGTGCGACTAGTTTAGTTCTTTTCACAGTATTATATTGCTTTAGGGCAATGCTGCTGTTATTAATACCATCTTTGTACTGCAGAAAAGGGCCTTTCACGCTATTTATTACCTATATCCCAAATAATCATTGAGAGCAAAACTTAAAGCAATAAATACCTTAACTGTTGGCTCTCAAAAATATATTCTGGATAATGTTATGAATGTATACTAGGTACACAGGCAAATAAGTGAATATGCGATAAACTCGAACCTAACCTGAGACCAAGAACAAACAAAAGCTTATAATGCCTACTACTCGGCAAAGTCGTGTTAGTAAGTCTGTTGCGGGGCGATGTATTGGGGTTTTACAACAAGATCCCAGAAAATGTTCAAAACTAATGTGTTACGAAATTCAAAAAAAGTTTGTGACGTAAAGGTAACAATAACATAAATGACTTTCTTAATGATTCACAGATTGGAAATGGAGCGACCGTCCTCAGTTTATTATAAATAATAATATATATTTATTGTACCATATAACACTGTCACAATATTTTTGTGGTAAAAAAAAAGAAGCCTGTTAAGTTTCTTGCGTCCTTTCTTCTCAGGTCTGAGGCATACTATTTCGAATGCGTGATAGTTTTTGACTTTCAATAAGTGATGTGATTTATTGTTTAATTCACCAAGCTTCACAAAATCACTTCTAGACCAGGATTCAGCATTTGGCGATTCAGCAGCTCCTGAATATGCCTCGACTTTAACAAATATAATTTACTTAAAACTGAACATCATCATTTATAAGATTTTAAATAGCATTTCCACTAAATATTAAAATGTAGCATTCACGGCGGTGATATCTCTAAATGCACTTACTACAGAACTATAAAGCATTTGTAGGTAGTTTTAGAAAAGTTAACGGGAACAATTGTGTTATGGATAGCGATACAATCTTACATTTATGTTTTAGTGGGGAAAGAGACTTACTTCCACCAATGGTTCCATTTTTTCGTTTTGAAATACACTTACACACAACATAGTTCAGAAGTACTGTATAACATCCAGGTAGTTGAATTTATGAAATAAAAAATATATTAAATTACTAGTATTAGTAATTTTATATATTTTATAAGTATTTAGGGCAGTTGTTATACCTATATTGATCTTTATTGAACTGATATAGATATACCTACAGAGACGCTCGTGTCTGTAGGGAGTCGATTAAAACCTGTATTGGATGTTTCTTATGATACGAATGGCTTAAGACTATATAAAATGACTATCGTGTAGGCACATTGATCAAGTTTATGTAAAATATAGCTTAGGAATTAAGTACTTCCTTATTGCTCTAGTAAATTCTCGTTTTCACTATCTTAGTTACAATTTCCTATAAACATTAAAGCAATCCTTGAAAGGCAAAAGTAACTAATTTTCTAATAGATATTTTATGAAAAAAAAAGGAATTTTAAAGTACATATCTTCGTTCTTCAAATTTGAGAAATATCTACTTCAATCATGCAGAATTTACTAATTAATTTGAAACTAGGTCAGCAATATGTAAAAATTAAGTTTCATATTTTCTTTTTAATCATCCCCTGCGGTAGCGGCAACGTACCTCGCTATCAGAAGTTATCTATAATAGGCGATTTCGTTATTAGCTGATATGAAAATATCTGCGATTTAATGTTTAAACGATTTTTTTTTTCAAGTTGGTCCCGGAGATGGTAACAAATTTTACAAACCAAGCGGACAATTGCAAGTCGACCAATGAGGCTTCCCTATGATTTTTTTATGATACTTACAAATGTATAGTTTTCAGATTTTGTACTTGAACGTTGACTTGTAGATTAAGACGGTATTACTTACCAAATTTCATAGTTCTAGGTCAACGGAAAATACCCTATAAATTTTGATTCCCTTGAGAGTCTCAAATGTAAGTATCTTTTTTTACGTTAATTTAGATGTATTGTAGACTTTTTTACACAGCTTAAAGAGATGTGTTTATTATTTGAATTTAAACTCGATACCTCCCGCGTTCTCGATATAAAGGTTATTGGCAGACACACAGTCGGACAGATGGACAAATAAGTGATCCAATAAGGGTTCCATTTTTTCTTTTGAGGCACAGAACCCTAACAAGGGTGTGTGATTAAGCCAGTGGTGCAAACTTCAACAAGGCAAGGCTAATAATACGAAATACAAAATTCTTTTCTACTAATTTGCAAAGTAATACATAATACTCACATTATCATAATTATTTACAAACGTTACAATCGTAGGTATATCTCACTGCCTGCTTGACGCTTGCTCTCGCCCCCACTCGCACCGCATGCCAATTACACCCGAGCTAAGACGAGTACCGAATCATCTTCCTAGTCGTTTCTTAGCTCGACGTTCTTGAATACGATATACCAGTAATCTACGTCATATAATACCAGTAGAGTGGTTACGGGTTATATGAATACGCGATATAGTAAATTCCCGTATAACGTTTTTATCACCTCGTAAATCGTAATAAGAATAAAAATAGTTAATCAAAATTAGAAACAAGTACTTCCAATTGTTTGCCTAATTTTTACTATTTTATTAAAATTTATAATATACAAATGAAAAAAAAATTACCATTGTTATAACGCATTTCACACATGTGCAAAGGTACACGAAGCTAATTATAAAATGTACAAATCATTGCAAATGTCACAGTTCAGAAATATGTATGCGGGAAATCCCCTGGTTATATAGCGATGTGCCGGTGTTATGGGGGCATTAAAATCGCGTAATAGGGGGCATTACTGTTATTAGTAGACCCGACTGACGTTGTCCTGTCCAATAAAAATAGTGACGATTGAGTTTCAAATGTATATTAATCGCGTATATAAAGCCAACTTTGATTCCAAAAATATTCCCAAACCCGTTTTACAACATTCCGAGAATCTTGAAAATAAAGAATAATTTTTTCCTTTAAAAAAAGCTAGCTATATTTCGCCTAAGTATATATATCTTTTAAGTCGTCACTATAAATATTTCATTTAAATTACTGAATATACCATAACAACAGGAAGAACATTGATACAAGAAACTCAACGGCAGCTCTTTTAAATCAAATATAATATTTTACAATGGATGTTATATAGATAACAGATTAGTTTGTAAGGCACTGCATTCAATATATATCTACGGTATAATAATAATAATATTGACACACTTTTTACACAATTTATCTTGCCCCAAGTTAAGCATAATATATAGCCTGTGTTATGGGTTACAAGACAATGATATATTTAATACAATATACTTACTTAAACATACATAAATACATTTAAACATCCATGACTCGGAAACAAACATCTATATTCATCATATAAATGCTTGCACCTACCGGGATTCGAACCCGGGAGCTTAGTAGATAGGATCGCTAACCACTCAGGTATACACGTTGTTAAAGTTAAAAGCGTGTTAAATATTTTATAAAAACATAAAAAATAAACTATATGGTTATAAATTATTCTTTATTGGATGCATCAATCTTTGGAGCTTCAATTCATTGTTTGTGTAAAGATGTGAACAAGTTGGTCATGATTACATAATTTAGTTGGACCAAACTGCACATAATTATACAAGTTTTTACATTTAAATAAACATAAATGAGGTTATAACTTTTTCCTCTCTGATTTTAAGCACGACAGTATAAAAAAAACTAGATATCGGGTATATGGTATATACAACAGTTCTACGTACGCAACGAAAATGGAACTAAGTCGAAAAGATTTTAGAGCGATGATTTTAAAAGTTCTCTTTCTCTCCGCAAGACTGTGCCGCTCGTCTTCAAAATGCTTTTGGGAGAGAAGCACCTTGCTTGAGCACAGTGAGGCGATGGTTTGCTGAATATGAGAAAGGTCAGGTTTCTTAACATGACAAATTTCGTGAAAGGCGGCCTTCAACTGCCGTCAACGAAAATAATGTGGCTACTGTTAAGCGGCTAATTGAAGTAAACCCGCGGATTACCTATGAGACAATTCATTACCTTTGAGACAATTCCAGGACTATTGGGGATTGGGTTGAGCCAAACTCAGAAAATTTTACACGAAGAATTGAAAGTTCGGAAATTTTGTTGTCTTTGGATCCCTCATGAACTGACAGCGGAGCAGAAGCGGGCTCGCAGATGCTAATGAAGTACGACCACGGACATTCTAATGCTGTTTATAACATTGTCATTGGAGACGAAACGTGGATTTATTGCTTTGAACCCGAAAAAAAACAGCAATCTTGTGAATGGGTATTTGAAAATGAGAACAGGCCAACAAAAGTGAGGCAGGCGAGAAACGTTGATAAAAAAATGATCGGTTTGAAAAAATGTATAAAATGTAAAGGAAAGTATTTTGAAAAGCAATAAACATAATATTTTCGTTATAACATGTTGTTTTTTTAAGTTACGCAAAACTTTAAGTTTGACGTACGTATGCGACGTAAAAGTATGATTTGATAAAAGAGCGAAAAAGAGCTATCTTTCGGACGGATAAAAAGATATCGATATACAACGGTAGCCGCAAATCAAATTATATTTGTTAAGTCACATACTTCCAGCTAGACATATTTATTACATCAGTTATTAATTAAATAATTTTATAATCACCGCGTTGCTTCGTTGCATAACGCCGGAAGCCTTCCGAAAAAGTGAATGTATCGCGCAATAGCCTCTCCAGTTATGTTTGTATATAGATATACTTGTATTTATATTATGAGAACTCCAGGCTATACGTTTTGTTTATTATATTGCTAAGTTCATTTAAAGTGACCTCAAATACAAATAGAATCTTCTATTGCCAATGACCTCTAAAGCATTCATTTCTGTTCATTCAAGTATCTGCCAATTTCAAGTGATCCAGCGATGCACTTTTCCGGTATGAGTGTGGCGTACAGAAAAATGGGGGTTAATTGCGCAGTGTGAACCCATCTAAAAATCATAAATACAACGCAAGATTCAAATACTTAGCTTATATATAAAAGATTATGCATAGACGCAAAAATTATACAAAATTTAAAACAAAATTCATACATTCCCTCGGTCCCAATAAAATACAACAAATTTAATAAACTCAATACAGATCAGTTGTAAAATAAAAGTATTTGAATTCCTTCAAAGTCTCGCCTGGCAAATGATGTAAATATTCGGGAATAATGTAGTCTAAAACCATTGGAAATGTGTAATCAAACTTAATGAGTTAAAATGAAACAAAAAACATAATTCTGAATGATTTTATAATATTTTGTAGTAATAAAATGATAAGAGTTAATATCGTATTTGTGTAAGCAGCTTTTACATTATTGCTTTATAATTGCCAATTTTTTAAAGCATTATAATGGATATAGTTTATGATCCTTAAGAGATAGACATATGACATCGCGGTCTTTTCTGTAGACCTCTATATGAGGTACAAAATTGAACCCTACTTTATTTATACCTATTAGAAAAGGTTTAGACAGCGTTTTCGTTGAAAGTTCCCAGACGGCTTATTTTTTTCCGAAAGCGACACCTCTAATAAATATCGTTAATGTACACAAAAATGTACCTTTCTCGAGAACCACGCTATCCATGAAAAGAGATTTATTTTTTATATACGTACCTATAAGAGGGCTCAGATGATGGGAAGTGGTAAGGATGAAGAAGCAACCGCCCTTACTACCTACCAACTTACAAACCTACTTAACCAACTTAAGTTCTACTCGAGTATACTCTAAGCTTGAAAGTCCTTATTGATTCGAGAAAACTGCACCAGGTAATTTATTCCACGCTTCAATTGTGGATTTAAAACTTTGATTGTGGAATGCCAGACGTCATTTTGACGTAACGTCCGGTGGTGGATTTATTCCTTGTTACACTCTATGTTTTCTACGTGAATAAGTATCAATTTAAAATCGTAACTTCTTGAATCAATATTCAGCAACACAAAAAAATAATCAGCACTTAGCTAAATCAATTGACTATCAATAGTTTTTATTTTTTTTAATATATATATATTTTTTTGACACACTTTTACACAAATTCTTGCCCCAAACTAGGCATAGCCTGTACTACGGGTACAAGACAACGATATATATATATATATATATATTTAAACAATATACTTACTTAAACATACATAAATACATATAAACAACCTTGACTCGGAAACAAACATTCATATTCATCATATAAATGAATGCACCTACCGGGATTCGAACCCGGGACCTCTAGCTTAGTAGTCAGGGTCACTAACCATTCGGCTATGTGGGTCGTCAATTATATTTGAATAAAATGTTTTCAACAGTGTACTGTACTTATATAAAGTCAGGCATAAAAAGGATCAAAGTATATAACCATGGAGTAATCGTATATGAATAGTTGATAGTAGTTTAAAGATTTACTCGTAAAAAAGTTGACCTACACAGGCGTCGAGAACGTCCATTTAAATATTAAAAAATATTCATAACTTTTACGCAAACATCTAACTACCTATATAAAAGAACATATACAGTTAAGCACGCGTTCTCATTATTGGGGAGAGTGGGAGGCTCCTTTGCACAGGAAGCCGGTAAGATTATGGGTACCACAACGGCGGCTATTTCTGCCGAGATGCAGTAATGTATAAACATTACTTTGTTTTGGTCTGATGGACGCCGTAGCTAGTGAAATTACTGGGCAAATGAGACTTAATATCTTATGCATCAAGGTGACGAGCGCAAATGTAGGGCCGCTCAGAGTATTTGGACTTTTCAAGAATCCTGAGCGGCACTGTATTGTAATGGGTAGAGCGTATCAATTACCATCAGCTGAACTTCCTGCTCGTCTCGTGCCTTATTTTCATAAAAAAAAAATTAAAATGTATTCGTGTTTATCAAAGCAAATACTATTACAAAAGATATTCTGAATAATAAAATAGATAAATAATAATTAGATAGACACACTTTTACATAAGTTAGATAGATAATGTATATGTGTGCATTTAATACAATATACGTACTTAAACATAAATAAATACATATAGACATCGATGACTCGGAAACAAACACACATAATCATCATATAAATGTTTGCACCTACTAATAATAATATTGAGATTTGCTCTATGCTTTGCAAAATTACACATTGCAATACACCGAATTCGGCCAGATATAAAAAATCCGATAGCACAGCCCTTGTTATAACTAGAAGGATATTCTGCGCCCGTGTAACGAGATGGCACTTATCCTCAAAGTCCAGCTAAGTAAGTATATCAGAGTCAAACTAGTAAGTACCCATTTCATCGCAAAAATATATAATTAAAAAATGGAATTACTGGAAGAATTTAAATTTCCATCAGAATTCACTTTTTCTCCAAAGGCATTTTGAACGTTATAGAAGTATCAGTGCAGCACGGATGAATTAATTAAAAAGGGAAAAAGTTGTGCATCCAGCAACCTGTATAGCCGAGTGGTTAGTGATCCTACCTACTAAGCTAGAGGTCCCGGGTTCGAATCCCGGTAGGTGCAAGGAAACAAACTTCTATATTCATCATATAAATGATATGATGAATATAGATGTTTGTTTCCGGGTCATGGATGTTTAAATGTATTTATATATGTTTATATGAATACTAGCTGACCCAGCAAACGTTGTATTGCCGATATTAAAATCGCGATACAAAAGTAACTGTTGATCGGAGATGGGTGAAAATTTGAAGTTGTATGTATTTTTTAATGCTGACTCATAATCAAACAAATTTAAAAAATATGTCAAAAAATTAAAAAAAAAATCGTGTGGACCATCTTAACATTTAGGGGTATGAAAAATAGATGTTGGCCGATTCTCAGACCTACTCAATATGCTCACAAAATTTCATGAGAATCGGTCAAGCCGTTTCGGAGGAGTACGGGAACGAACATTGTGACACGAGAATTTAATATGTATGTTTATATGAATAAATGTATGTTTGAGTAATTATATTGTATTAAATATATCATTGTCTTGTAACCCATAACACAGGCTATATATGCTTAACTTGGGGCAAGATAATTTGTGTAAAAAGTGTGTCAACTCAGCTGATCCAACATACAAAAAAGTAAAAAAAAAACAATATATCATATTATTATATAATATCAATTAAATATCAGTTATATCAACTTGTGGTTACAAGCAAGCCACAAAACCTCTACTAGAGCGTTATATAATGAAACATCTTTAGTAAATGATAGTCTACAAACCTTATTAAAACTGTGTTACGTGAAGATTTTATTTATTTTAAAAATTACTTTCAAATCTTGCAGGTCATATGAAGTAGTAAGTAAGTGTAGTTGAATATAGCTTGTATGAAATAACCAATACAAGCTATTTTAAAGTACACTCAAATCGACTTTAGGCCACTTGAGAAAGATTGCGTATCCTTATATTATAAATGTGAATGTTTGTTTCGTAGACACACATAGTCTAAGAATTTGACAATTTTATCTTCTTACAATAATATACATATCTCCATAAAGATCTCAAATACATAGAGAATTTTTTGACACTTTATTTGATAATGAACGACCTTGTTTAGTTTTCCAAACGTTTATGCAACAACTAACCCAATCGATTGGGAAAAATTATTTTCAAATTCATTATATTTTTCACGTGAATCAACTTTTTTTTTTAATAGCTTAAGGTAATTCTAATAATAGCTGTGATTAAAAGTCTCTTAAAATACGGTGCTGGTATTTTACAGGTAGACCAACATCAAAGACGTACAAATTTCTTATTCGCTTTTCTGTTTTGCATATCTGATTTATTCGTACAAAAATAAAATTTAAAATTAAAAAATATTAAGCGATACAAATCGAAATTAAAACCATCCAATCTCTCACTTTGAATCAAACTGCACAATGTGCAAAATTATCTTAAAATCAGTTTCAGTAGTTTTAGACATCAACGCGGACAAAAAACGTGACATGAAATTTTTGTAGGTACATAAAGAAGGGTATGGGAAGGTAATTACGTGAGCATGATACAAATTTATTATTGAATTATTATTATAAATACCCCTCGACTACTGTTTCGGGACCCAAATACACACAGTCGTCAAAGAGAGGATGTGAGTAATCAACTTATTGATTGTTAACTCTGCCTACCTTATTAGTAACAAAATATATACCTCTTTATATCTTACTTATCTACCAAGATGACAAGATGACAAACATAGTACGAGTCACCTGTTAATTGACCCTAAGTGATCACTCCGCCTAAACTCCCTGGCAACAGTGGAGGAATATATCTTACTTATCTACAATCTAAACGTAAAAGACGTAGACGCTTCTCAATGTTCGAAATAAAAATCTATCCATTACGCTACTATTATTTTATTTCTCCTAGTTTTGGAACATAAAATGTAAGAAAATGAATATTTTTTGGTTTTCCAAAGCCTAAGTTCGATGTCTCGCAAAGTGGCGGGATGAACCGAGCAACAATGCAGATGCAGCTTCAACGCTTCGGCCTCTGTGCGCGATTTGTTTTGGCCGGACATGGAGTCCGGCCTATGACATGGCCGGATTTAGTTGGTCCGGTGGGCGCCTCGCACCATTCGGTCCGGCGTCGTACTTGGTACGGTCAGGACGGTAATAATAATAATTGGTGCGATGGACAGCGCGATGTTTCGGCCGTACCAAATTTGATCATGTGCTTCGGCTATGAGACGTCACCTGATGGTAAGAGATCAGTTCGGCATCGCAATTACAGCCCTAACATTGAGATATAAGGTTGAGTTTTATTAACCCAGTAATATCACTAGTTACGGCGCCCTTGAAGACGAAAAACAATAAAATTTGCGTATCATTTATTACTCCACGGTACATAAAAAGGCGGCGCTGTCGTCCCTTACCAGTGAGCATACTGTGGAAAGAAGCCTCCCATTGTTAAAATGATTAATAAAATGAGACCAATAAAACTATTATAATATTTGTATATCTTATCAACAAATTTCATTGTTAGCATCGCTTGTGTGTATCTAAACTTTTTCCACAATGTGGTTTACAAGAAAATTTCTTCCACACACATTCAACTATAACAATAATTTTCTTGCGCGGTGTTTCAAGGACTATTCGACACGGGTTTGCCTTTTTATAAACGGCTGGCAACGCTTTTGTTATTTCTCCGCTCTTGTTTATGGAAAAGGAGAACAAACGCAGTACGCAACACCAGAGTTATCACAGAAGCGTTGCCTGCCTTTAAGGAAGGTGTAAGCGCTTTTTTTAGGTACCCATATCGTATTGTCCCGCAAACAACGCACAAGGAAGCTCATTTCATCCTAATTTGTGGCGTGTCGTGCGAAGGTGGAATTCAACGGCAGTAATCAGGTCAAACAGCTCTTTGGAACACTCCCCGTGATAAATGCGATAGAAGACACACAATGAAGCGTCGTCTTAGTTCATTGTAAAGAAAACAGAATACAAAATCAGGTATTAATTGGACCTTCTTTCATACAAAAAAGCTGTAGTTTTTTTGTTTTTGTAGCTGTAGAACATAACACAATTAATACTGTAAGTATCCAACTCTACTCTTTGTTAATACTTTTGTTTTAAATATTTTAAATAATCGATCAAATTAAAATACTAATTGTGCATGCAAATGTTAAGTATTTGTCTGAATAAAGGCTTATTTATTTATTCATGAATGTTCAAAAGTTAATTGTGTAATAGAGTATATTCATAAAATATTTCTGTAAAGTAAATATATTAATATGTTCATACTATTATTTACTTATCATATATTTGAGCGTGACAGCACTAACCATGCTACTCCAGTTGTATCATAATTATTCATCACACGAAAAAATTCCGCTACTTCAAAGTTATAACATGATATTCATATTTAATTTTGATGTGAGTCAGTTTCTCAATTTAAAGATGTGCAGACTTTTATATAACAAGTAAATTAATTATGCATTAGTTATTCTTCACATAAATATCTCGTCATTGTTTTAGTTTCTGTCTGATTCGTATTAATTTAGTGATATAACAGACGTTCGTCCACATTTATTTATTTATCTCTACATACTACCACCATCTGTACAACATAATCTTAAGGCTTTAGCTATCATTTAAATTTAGTTTTACATATTTTTTCTAAGTGATCATTACGTTTACAACTGACTGGCACAATCTTTATTTAAATATTATTATTATTTATCAAGATTAATCTTGATGAAAATTGCACAAATGAAAGGCTACATTTATCATAATTTGCTGCTTCCTGCCACGATGTACACCACTCCCTTGGAAACTCTTATAAACTTTAGATTAAATGTTCTACACTATATCATTTTCTTTATTCCTAACATCATATGTGTAAAATAAGTTGATTTAAACTTTTTATTAGAAATTATTTCACAATCACAGGTTTGATCTTCCTATCCTCGCCGGGATCATCATAAAGGGAATCCTATTATTATAACTCCGCTGTCGTTTTTTTATGTGAATATTATATTTGAATAAACATTTACAGCGTTTTGTGAATTAGAATTACTTCCAAGTAACTTGCTTACATATTAGTTTTACAAATTCTTTACTTTCTCGTGATCATACAATAATTAATAATCTTCATTGTGACCACAGTGGTCAAATAACAACATGTTAATATTTACTAGAACTTAAAATGACTGGGCACCTTCACTCTTACACCAAAGTACCCTCATAAAAGCCGCCACCGCATCTCTTGACCTCTGGTATCGCGGATTGAAGATTAACTTCCTGATACGTGAGCTCCAAACCTTTTTGCTTCTATTATAATTTAAAAAAAGGATTGTGTGGTTTTATGAAACCACGGTAAAAGTGAAACTTTTTTCACATTAAGACATTTAACTAAAATTATTTGGAATAATATTCCATTAAGTATGTGTATAAAAATCACTTTATCAATCTTAATTTTATACTTGGAAAATTGGAACGATAATGGGAAATAATAAAAGTAGACTAAGTCTCCATCTAATATTTTAATTGAACTCTGTGTCTTAGCCCTGTTTAAAAATATTGATTGAAAAGGATTAAAAATGATGAAATTTGAATACTTTTGAATACTTTTAATTCTTTTTCATCTATACTAATATTATAAAGCTGCAGTGTTTGTTTGTTTGTTTGAACGCGCTAATCTCTGGTACTACTGGTCCGATTTGAATGATTCTTTCAGTGTTGGGTAATCCATTTATCGAGGAAGGCTATAGGCTATGTTTTTTTTTCAAAATTAGGGATCCGTAATAAAATTGCTATTTTGTAACACAAGGTGTAAAATCGAAAACCTATTTTTGCGTGCGCTGCAAAAACTATTGACAATAGAACAAAATGATGTACAGGCTATAATATAGGCAATATTTTATTACTTATAAAACTATCGCGTGAATTATACTTTATATGGCAAAACAACGTGTGCCGGGTCAGCTAGTGTATATATAGATATACAGTTTACATGGGGTGACTGATTCCCAATACTTTTAAATCGACATTTTTAATCAGGGAGAGTACGACATACATAATACTTAACAATAATTTAGGTGGCACAAATGAGTAATAATCTATACACTACACGGTCAGCTGCTGCGAACTATAGGCGCCGCCCGACCGTCACGCGACATGCAACACACAGACGAAAAAGTTTAAGACGTTGTAATAAAAGTTTCACTTTAAAAAACTTACCCTTAAAATTCTTCTGACGAATTTGAAAAGGTTTTTACTTCTACCACTGTCGTGGTTACTTTACCTCATTATTACTGGTTACCGTGCTTACCACAGTAATAAAAACTGGCTTGAACGGTTAAACAACCACAAAAGTCGTATAAGCTTGTATGAGCTGTATTATGGTAAACAATATTATAAATTGTTCTTGTGACAGGTTCGTCATGCCCACTTAAACACATTTGCTTCAGCCTCAGGTGGTGTTTAGTGGGTATGTACGTAAGCTCTTGTGAGTCTCACGTATCCTGCGTTGGTACGCATGAGCATTCACCACCTCTATCCCATCATTTTTGCCTGGGCTCATAAAAAGAGTTAGTTGACAATAAAAAAAAAGGTAACTGAGGCTGGCTTTGGGCAAGTACCCGCTAAGTCTTTATGAAGCGATCTCTCTTGTGGAGACAGAGGCGCAAGTTTTCAACTTAATCGTATAGCTCATGACTTTTGAGTATTTCTGTTGCAATATTATGTCAAAAGAGTGGAAATGAGTTTCTTGTCACTTCTCATTCAAGCTCAAGAATGAGAAGAGACACACAAGAAGAGGTGGTAAATAGTAAATTAAAAATAAATTTATAACTTTTCAGCTTTTTGATTTGCCTTATGCGGAATAATTAGATATTGATCATTATTTTATAAGGATTTTTGAACGCGGTCCGTTTAAAAATCCTTTATACAATAGCGCGTATTATTTTTACTAACATTTTGAAGTGAATACTTCTTTTGGCGCACTAAGAAATATTATTTGTTGGTGATATGACTGAGTTATCCAAACAGGAACAGATAAAATGAGAGAGGTATAGCAGTACGAAGAAATAAGTATTTGTTACCCTATTGAGTACAAAATATACATGCTCGATGCTCAAGTGAGGTCTGTCAGTAACACAGTCGCAATAAAAATCTGCCTAATGGTAGGCTTTCCTCCATTATAAATTAAACATATGTAGGATATGTTTGTGTAAATATGCTGTAACATATTCTATTTCATATTTTGTCTCCTTCATATCTAAAAGATACCTTTACTAAATCTATTAGATCTGCCTACAATCTCATCTTACACTGTCATCCTCATAGTAATTCATTTTATGAGAAGTCTATTGCTGTAACTGGAGTAAAATTATGGAATAAATTCTTATACAATGATGCTTTCCAACCACTACTTCAAATGTCAGATATTATTTAGTTAACTTTCAGTACTTACACCATCATCAATTGAAATTATTGTATTTATAATATAGTATATTATTATATATTTATTAATGTAAGTGTAATACATTATCTAATATATAAAATTCTGATGTCGCGGTGTTTGTAGTTAAACTCCTTCGAAACGGCTTGACCGATTCTCATTCACCGAAATTTTGAGTGCATTTTGAGTGCTTGGGTAGGTCTGAGAATTGGACAACATCTATTTTTCATCCCCCTAAATGTTAAGGGTGGTCCACGCCAAATTTATTTTTTTAACTTTTTTGGCATTTTTTTTTAAATTTGTTTGATTATGAATTACATACAACGCATTATAAAATACATACAACTTCAAATTTTCACCCATCTACGACCAACAGATACTTTTGTATCGCGATTTTAATATCGGCAATACAACGTTTGCTGGGTCAGCTAGTTAATTAATTAATTTACATTTGTATTTCTTAGATTTAACGTAAGTATGTATGTATTAAATCAACACACCTTTTTTAATAACTTATTGTATCCATTATCTCTTTTGGGTTGTCTGGAAGAGATCGCTCCAATCGATACGACCACACATTGGATTCCTACGGCTGTAATTAGCTTCAGACATTTATTATAAATTTTTAATTTTACGTCTGTATGGTATTTAATAAAGTGTATATCTATATATCTATCTAAATACAAATAAAATGAAAACTCAATATGCTGCATACTTGTAAATTATGACAATTTTAGTAAAGGAACTAGGTACCAAAAAGTTACTTCTTTACACAAGATAATATGCAGTCGGCGTAATTATTAGTAATGCTGTAAATGCATATCTTCGTAAGTTAGTGAGTTTTATATTGGTCTTAATAGGCAAATCAGATATGCTGATATTTAAATTTCTATGACCCGCAATAATTTACATAAGCTAAAAGTTCTCACACTGTTCCTAAGATTTCTTTTAATAACTATATTCCAAGTTCAGATCAATTTTTGTTACGCTAGAGGGGTGAACATTCACTGCATTATAAAAGTCTCTCGGCTCGCGAATACTTCTCAAACTGTATAGAACGTTGTGAACAGAAGGCGAGGAAAGCTACTACACAACATGGCTTCCTATTTCGCCGTGAGTAATTTTCCTATTGATAAAACAGGAAATTATAGAATCTTACAACTGGATTTCAATAATTACTTTATCTAAAGTTGCTTTCAAAGTCAGTTTTGCATTTAAAACAAAGCTAAGAATATTCTTTTTTTGTAAATAGAATAAACATTATTATTATTATTGGGGAATAAGGCAGGGCTAAAGAATCGGCATGCCATTGATGAGATCAAACACACATTATTAAATATTATTATAAACGTTGATTATAACCATATACGTGGATTATTGATTCTGTGATGATTTTGAAAACAAATTTTTATTTTAATCGTCTTCAATATATTTAGAGAGATGTGTATTAAGATTTATTAAGTATATTTGTCATTATAAACTACGTTAAGAAAATATTAATAAAGTAGTTTCCAAATTAAATAATAGTAATTCAAAGTTTCATCTTTTAGTATCTGACTTGATAGCTAATGACAGTTGAATATAATAATAGCTATAATAAACATTTATTCTTGGGTTTTTGCAGAAAAAATTGTGATCGCGTAATTCGCGTGTCTTGCAATCAATATCAACTATTTGTCATTAAATTATTTGAATCTCATAAATCCCTTTCCAGGCCCGAAGAAACAGGCGTAGGATTAGCTGGAGTTTTTTTTTCTAGTACCTATTCGGATTATAGTACATATACATCTTTTTCATGAAGCCTGGTAGTATATTATATAGTCCTATCACTTACGTGTGCTATCAACTCAATTATGTTTTTTTAATACTGTAGATGTATGACTTATTACCAGCGTATAAGGTTTTACCTCTTATTATCATTCTTTTTGTACCGGACTCTCCACCGAATTCCGACGAAGGACAAAAGAGCATTAAGCTAATTACGCATAATAGTACCTACATAACTCATTTTATGTTCCATGAGAAATTCGCTTACGTCATCTGTGTTAACGGTTAATGTATCTCATGTTGCTTCGACCACTTTCGTTTTCAAAGGCGTAAGCAAGCTTAAGGGAGTTATTATATAATTATATTGTTTCAGTTCAGCTGTATATTCTTGGCAAGCGTTGGTATCTGCTCTGCAACATTTGGAAGCGAACAGTAAGTCAATGTTTTTTTTTATGGGATAAGATGATATGACAAATATAGTACGAGTCACCTGTTAATTGACCCTAAGTGATCACCCCGCCTAAACTCCCTAGCAACAGTGGAGGAATCACAGGAGTTGCCAGCTAATTAGATAGATGTACACGCTTTTTTAAGTCACTCATGGTCCATATTACTATGTCCATATAAATCTGCTTTGTGCGTCTTCTAATATTAAGGAGATATATTGTATCTCCGCGTGCATTGGATGTATGGGATGAGTTTGAGCGTGTAAATATCCAACATAATTTCATCTTTAAGTCTTAGGATTAAGCATAGTAATTTTTCGATATGATCTCATTACGCTACGCTTACCAGGTGACGAATGCAATCGTGAAGCTCCTCACTGTATTAGGTTTTCATGGGCGTATAACTCTAGTATGGGGAATATGGTTGATCTTGTCACTTTGTATCAAATAAAAGAAAGTTATCACCTTCATTCATTTTTTATGATACTCAGATACTTTTTGCGTAAGAGGGGGAAAGTTAAAATAGGCTCAAATGATGGTTAGTGAAAAACCGACTCCCCGTGGTTATCCGTCGTTATAGCCACTCTTGTCATCGGCCTTTTTAGGTAAGAAAAGAATTTATTTGATACCATCGATAAACTCGAAGTAGGATTATGTTCGGTTTATAACGTGTGACAAGAGAATACAAAAACAATACCGACACACGGATCAACAGCGAACGAAGCCAACATAATTTATTGTAATCATTAATTCCAATAAACTTAGCAGTATTAGTGGACAATACCAGGAAGACAGAGCCATTGTGTTTAAGATAGTTTTTGCTCTGTGACTCCATCCGGTCACAATTGTAATAGGTACCAATTTTAACAAACGAATGCGTTAATTTTATAAAGCAGGATTCATTATCTTTTATTGTAAGTTGCCATCAACCTTTTTCTCTTATAATATCTAGAAAACATCTAGAACATAAGATGCAAAAAATATAAATGTACATAAATTGCATAGCTTACATAATTTTATCACATATATTATATTGTCAGTGAGGTTGTAATGAATTAATTAATACTACATTAAATATTTTTTTTTTGTTTTCTCCTTTTTTCTCCACATAAGTAAGAAGGATAAGAATAATTTATTAGGGTACAATATTAGTTACATAGTTGTTATAAAAATATCTGTTACAAAGTATACATTGGTACAAAGTAAAATTTACTTTTACAAGTATTCTGGCCTCACACTAGGATTCCCTGTGTCGTGAGGTCCAGTTTCTACCCCTATCTTAGTTCAAAATAAAAATAAAAGAAATTCACGTGTGTGTATGGATGTGTGTGTATGTGTTTGTGTGTGCTTAGTAAGAAAAGACAATTGATAACGGTGGTCTAATAATTTTAATTGTTGTTTTTTAGTTTAGTACATTTATAAGTTTTTCTGTATCATCGTAGTTTAAAACTTTTAATAAGTAAAACCATAATATGAAATCTCATAGTCGTATTTGCGTGTAATGTGTAAAGATAAGGGGCCCCGGACTGGCTTGGCGTGGGCAGAATTTAATCGAAGAGCATTTTTGATACCCTGTGCTACTTTTACAATTTTCGCAAATTTTTTAACACCAAAAAGCCCTGTTACTCGCTGGTATATATAATGTAGCTTTCTAAAGGTGAAATATTTTTAAAGCGGCTAAATTGTATTTGAGTTTATTTATTAAAACATTCAATAATCTTTTCTCATTCATATAATAATAATATTAGTTTAGATTTATAATATTCTCAATTACTACATTGGAATTTTTCGGATCGATTTAAGAGATTCTTAGTTATTCAGTGTCTTGTTAAATAGTTAATATTGAACTTGGACTTGTAACTAGCGAAGTTCTCACCGATCGTCTTGTGTAAGTTAAATGGTGAAATCGCATTGTTTCACCATTAGTTTCACTGTATACCATTGTGATCTATCTGTTGTGTTGTTTTTTTAGAATCACAATAAGATTTCCGCGCGAAGAGTAATCAACAACCAGCCAAGTGCGAGTCGGACTCGAACACGAAGGATTCCGTACCATTGGGATTAGAAAAAATTATTTCTGAAGTGAAAACTTCTGTAGCTGTAACCTACTAATATTATAAATATGAAAGTTTGTATGTCTGGATGTATGTTTGAACTTCTTTAACGCAAAATCTACTGAATAGATTTTGATGAAACTTTACAATAATGTAGCTTACACACCAGAATAACAAATAAGCTGTGAATTATACAAAATATAAAAGAAGTGAGATTGTTACTAATGAATACAACTAGCGCCATCTCTTATCAACTAGCAAGCAAAAGATCAATACAATTTATATGGCAAAACAACGTTTGCCGGGTCAGCTAGTTTTTTATAAGTATTGAATGAGAATGAGCGGCCACGTACGGCTAAGTAACTTGTTGTTGCAAAGTGCGTAGGGTGCGCGATCAGTCATATTTACATTTAAAATTTACCGGAGTAATTTATAACTATGTGTAAACATTTATAAACTAAATAATAATACAAAAAAGGTGTATTTCATGAAGATTTCACCTCTGTCTTGGGGTCATCACACTTCACACAAGGTTAAGTAAACTTAGGCTTACCTGGCTACAACGAGTATTACCCAAGAACCTCTTTGGGTTAAATACGATAAAATAATTCAACTTCATTTTGTATTCGACATCTACTTGTAAACTATCTGTATATATCTAGAACTATCAACACTGGCTGGGCTTAGCTCCAGTTTTATATGAGCCTACTTAGCCTTTCAAGCAACGTCATTAGGTGTAATAACAATATAATATTAAATAATACTTTGTAATGAGAATAAATAGTTAATAAAACTTAAATTTTCGCAGTTTACCTAAATCGTTTGGGTTCTTCACTAGTTGTAGCCGGGTAAACCTAAATTAACTGAACCTTCTTGGAATTAACATATCTATGATAATAACATGGACATCTCATTGTTACAGTATTCATATCCGAGTACATATTCCTGATCATCATTCATCTCATGGGAGTGAACATCACGGCGGTGGTGGATTCACCGAACATCTCCACGGAGGATTCATTGACCACCTCAAAGGAAGCCATGGCGGTTACGGCGGAGGATTTGGGGGTGATATAGGTGGACATGGAGGATTCGGAGGCGGACATGGTGCTGACTTGGGAGGTCACGATATTGGCCATGGTCATGATTTTGGAGGCGATCATGGATACACATTAGGGCATGGTGGAATTGGGGGAGGCCACGGTGACATAGGAGGGGGGCATGGTGATATTGGAGGGGGACATGGAGGATATGATGCAGGTCACGGTGGATTTGGCGGAGGTCATATCGATATTGGAGGTGGGCATGGCGGATATGATGGAGGTCACGGTGGCTATGGTGGAGGTCATATCGATATTGGAGGTGGGCATGGTGGAATAGGAGGTGGTCATGATGATATCGGGGGAGGACATGGTGGATTTGGAGGTGGGCAAATCGATATTGGCGGAGGACATGGTGGGTTTGGAGGAGGGCATGGCGGAATCGGCGAAGGTCTTGGTGGTATAGGAGGAGGTCATGGAGGTGGTTTTGGAGGAGGTTATAGCAGCCATGATGATGGTCTATCTCACGGCAGTTTCGGGGGTGGACATGGTGGTTTTGAAGGTCAAGGAAGCTTAGGTGGTGGCTACGATAGTCATGGTAGTGGCTTCGGAGGTGGCAGTTTGGATATCGGTGGCTATGGAGGCCATGGTCATGGCTCTGGTGGATATTCCGGTCACAGTTCTGGTCATACAGTCGCTATACAACATCATGATAGCTCTGGTGGTCTAGGAGGCCTTGGTCACGCCAGCCACGGAGGCTTTAGCGGATCTTTTGGCCATGGTGGTCATGACAGTTATAGCGCTGGTGCTCTGGGTGGTCATGGAGGTTTTAATGGGGGTCACTCCGGCTCGGATACTGGAAATGCTCATGGAGATAGTTATAGTATAGGTGGCCAGGCAGATAGTTACAGTGTAGGTGGTCATTCAGACTTTGGCGGTCATGGTGATAGTTACACGAATGCAATAGGTGCCGGTCATGGCGGCGGGCCATATCATAGAAAATAGGAAACCTGTTTTGATTAAACTGCGTCAATGACAATTCCACAGTGAAATGAATCCAGTATTAAAGTACAGTCAACTCATTTGGTTTGTAGAGCACAATCGAACGATAAAAAATGTCAGTATGTGTAAAGATTTACAAGAATAAAGCAAAAATTGCCAATTGACTAAGATAATGTCGCCTGAAGATACCCACTAAAGTAATCTAGAACTTAATGTTTTGGAATACAGAGCACCCACTGAACGCATATAAAAAAACGAGGCACCCAAATGAGATTCTGGAATGGGCTGCAAATTAGAACTGTACACAAAAATGATGTTGTAAATAGGTATAGATATAAGTTATTGTTATGTTTGAAAGACTTAATTATATTATATTAATTTAAATTGTAGTTTTATTGAAATTATATGTATTTTAATCATGCTACACAGTTCTTTGGAACAAATCTAATCAGACTTATTTCAAAATGTGCTCGCGAATATTTTTTTTGTAAATGTACTTTGAATATAATTGCTTAGTATGCGAATAGATATGTTCTTTATCTCTTTTCTGATCTTTAATCATGATATTTTCAGTGATTTTATAATTTTGATCGAGTACATAATCACATGTTATATACTTGAAACATAAAGTCACACATGGGCATTTCTTGTATATATATTTTGCGAATCTCGGAATCGCCTCTAAGATTTTGAATGAAATGAATTCCAGGCGATTTTTGGGAAGACATATTTTTTCCAATTTTTATAAAAAAAAGAGTAGAGGCTCATCACTCAGTTCCTCTTATATATGTTGATACGAGCAATATATATCTTGTACATACATATAAATTTAGTAACTGTATTATGCGTATCTAAGAAAAGGCTCCAACGATTTGCAGTAAATTCGACCTTTTTGGGGTGAAAACGAATTGAAAATATCTAGACACGACCAGTCTATCGCCTATTTCTGCCGTGAAGCAGTAATGTGTAGGCATTACTGTGTTTCGGTCTGAAGGGTGCCGTTGCTAGTGAAATTACTGGGCAAATGAGACTTAACATCTTATGTCTCAAGGTAGCGAAAATTCGAATGGCACTACAACTACGTGTAGTGCCATTCAGAATTTTTGGGGTTTTTCAAGAATCCTCAGCGGCACTGCTTTGTAATGGGCAGGGCGTATCAATTACCTTCAGCTGAACGTCCTGCTCGTCTTGTCCCTTATTTTCATAAAAAAAAACAAAGATATGTTCAAGTCTCTGAGAATATGAGTTTTTCCCAGGTCTGATCAACTTATTTATATGAGTTTAAATCTTCCTTTCTGATGTTGCCAGTACCAAATAGAATAAGTTACATATGTAACGTATAATATCTATAGTATATAGCTCTTAATATATATAAATTACTTGACACCTTGTTTGTCCGCGATGGACTCCTAAACTAATGAACAGATTTTAATGGGGGAGTTTGGTCCAACTTGAGAGATAGGGTAGTTTTTATTTCGATTTGGGACCCATAAATATTTTTATTTGCAATATTTGTTTTGTATGGAAATATTTTCTATGAGAGAATATAGTGACGCATGGTTTGACAGTTCCGCTGTGAAACAATTTCATTATAACAACAGGGAGCATTTTCTACGAAATAATTCTTGATGTTTTGAAATATTATTGGCAAATTCCTATAAAACTGTTTTTTTTTACTATCTACAGAACAACGTCTGTTGGGGCAGCTAGTATAATATAATATAAAGGAAACAATAAAGCATCATAGAATGTTAATTTTGTATTAGTGTTGTATCTCATGTTATTACTGGTAATACAATTAGAACTATTTACTGAGGGTCACATTCACTTTTCGTGTGCACATTTAAAAGTTTATTCAAAGTCCATAGAATTTCGTGAAATAATATAGCTGGTGTCCATTCCTACCCAAAACCATATAATGTATAAATAGACCAATTTCTGCCAACAAGTGTAGATTATTGTTTTTTCATTGGAAAGGAACTCAAGGGTAAATTATTACCTTAATAATAATAGGAATAGTTCTTTGGTGTCAGTCTAATGACTGACATCAAAAAAACTATTCCAAAACAAAGTAATAAATTCACTAGTCTATATATATAAAAATTAATTGTTGTTCGTTAGTCTCGCTAAAACTCGAAAACGGCCGGACCGATTTGGCTAATTTTGGTCTTGAATTATTCGTGGAAGTCCAGGGAAGGTTTAAAAGGTGAATAGATATGAAAATTCTCGAAAATAAATAAATATGCACAAAAATTTTGTTCTTCCTTTGATGTGTCCCCGTCGTTCAGAAATCAATTTGAAAGAATAGTTTAAAATAAATAACTAATTAGAATCTTTCTATCTCTCAGAACTTAATTTTAGCTAACTATAGTTGGTAGAATAACTACAGTTTTAAATATCTATCAGATTATTTTCATATAGATTAATAAATCATAAGTTTTGTCACAAATTAAATTTCCGAACCTAATCATAATATTTGTCATTTGACAACCAATATGTCGTCTATGTCGATTGATACCTTTGACAAAGAGTGCATCCTTTTATCTTTGTGGGTGACGATTACTGCTACGTGCGCGAGAACTTTCTTTACTTGGGTTATCCGTTGTGATAGTGAAATTTCAAGTTATGTGCCTTTTTTATGGAATAGGAGGACAAACGAGCGTACGGGTCACCTGGTGTTAAGTGATCACCGCCGCCCACATTCTCTTGCAACACCAGAGGAATCACAAGAGCGTTGCCGGCCTTTAAGGGAGGTGTACGCGCTTTTTTTGAAGGTACCCATGTCGTATCGTCCCGGAAACACCGCACAAGGGAGCTCATTCCACAGCTTTGTAGTACGTCGAAGAAAGCTCCTTGAAAACTGCACTGTGGAGGACCGCCACACATCCAGATGGTGGGGATGACATCCAAATTTGTGGCGTGTCGTGCGAAGGTGGAATTCGGCGGCAGGAATCAGGTTAAACAGCTCTTCGGAACACTCCCCGTGATAAATGCGGTAGAAGACACACAATGAAGCGACGTCTCTACGCAACGCCAAGTGATCCAGCCGTTCACAGAGCACTGTCAAATGGATCGAGCTGATACTAGGGTGCGCCAGACCAGAGATGACAGCAATATTCCATGTGTGGCCGGACCTGCGCTTTGTAGCTTGAAGTATTGCCGTGCTCTATTGATGACGCCCAGCTTCTTCGAAGCCAATTTGGCTTTGCCCTCCAGATGGCCACGGAATTGGCAATCGCTCGAGGTTTCGAGACCCAGTATTCCGATACTAGGCAAGGCTTTTTTGTTGATCGTTGATTTTTTCTTATTACTTTATATAGCAATACAACGTTTGCTGGCTCAGCTAGTATGCAATATAAATAACATAATTGTGTATTCTTCTAGAACTTAATAATCAAATTAATGTAGTAACAATTATTGTTATTTTTGGAGTCGGTGTCAGCCAAAATCAGAGTTAAAGTCAAAAGTCAAATAAACTTTATTCAATAAGTTCTAAGCGCTTCTGAATATTCGGACCAAATGTTCGGAAATAGTTGAGCTCTTGAGAAGAACATACAAGAAACTCAACAGCCACTCATTTCAATCAAATAGAGTATTTTACAAAGGCTGTAATTTACATTACTAATTTGTTTGTATGGTGCTGCATCCAGTATATGAATCGTGTTTAAATATTATAAATTATTTTATAAAAAGTAATAAGAAGAGCTTGAATTGATTATTAAAGTGTGAGAAGAATACTTCTTCTTCTTCTTCTTCGCGTGTCTCTCCGACTAGCGAAGGTTGGTGGTCTTGGTGGTGGTTGGTGAGCTTTGTAGTTTCAATTGTTTGTCAACACTTTTTGAGAAGAATACGCAACTATTATTTACGTTTTACCAATTAAAGAAAGCTCAATTTAGGATTGCTATGAAATATAGTAATCAGCCGTTAATTTATCTTATAGGTGAATAATGATGAAGATTTTTTCAAATCCCTACTAATATTAAAAATGTGAATGTAAGTTTGTTACGCTTTTACGCCTACGTGGTGAAAAGGACATAGGTTACCTTTATACCTTTAATTGCGAATGGAAGTGTTGAAATAGGGTAAGGAAGATTGTATGAAAATTCGACATTATGGAAGATGACAGCATAAAACTTTGTTGCACTTGATAAGATATAAATACTTAATTATTTATTCTAGCGTTCTTAAAATTTCACCCTGTGTAGGGATGAAATAGGGGATGAAAATTCGTATGGAAGTACAATCAACGTCAGGCTTTCACACCTAACTCCAAATTAGATTTTGATTATATTTGGTACAAAAATAGACATAAGCTACCTAATTATATTAATTAAGGGCATGAACGGGTTGAAAGAACATTTCAGCTACATTTTCGGAGATAAAACTATGAACTTTGTATTTAGCACTTGATAAGAAGATTTTCGATATCCTCTTTACCATATAAGAGCAGCACTAGCACCGAAAAAGATTAATTTTCATGTGTATTATTTGAAAAGTATCCTAATAAATTAAAAAATGCTGCCCAATATAAGTATTGAACGCGGACGAAGTCGCGGGTAAAATCCCAATAAAAAAAGGCTGCATATTTTGAATTTAGAACCCAATTTGGACAGTGACATCAGTGGAGTAGCAGTATATAAATTAAAGGGGAGAAACAGACAAGAGGCTTATGTAATGTAAAGGGAAATCTATGTATGGAACATCATTGACGTATAAACTAAATGTTTGTACACGTGAATTTGAGATTTTTGAGTTACAAGATGAGATTTGAAAAAATATAAATTACAACAATCATCTGACATATTATATCATACACTATAATATATAATATGTAGAACTGTTCGTTATATTGATTTACGGCCGTTTTCAGTAACGTATCTCTAGTTACGGATACATTGCTGTCACCGCTTACTGACAGGATCTTATCTATCCATAGTTATGTCCAATATAGATACACGGCTGTTTTCAATAACCTATCTATCTTTAGTTTAACTTACTAGAGGTAGACAAATCTATTTTATACGCTTACTTACATTTCAATAACCGATCGACGTAAAGCATTGAACTATCGGCCGTTTTCAATAACCTATCTACCCTTAGTTTAACTTACGGATACATTTTTGTCACCGTTTAATGACAAGATCTTATCTATCCATAGTTATATCCAATATAGTTATAGTCCAATGCTATCTGTCAATAGGTAATTGGAATGTGAGTAAGCGTTAAAGGACAGATTTGTCTACGCCTATTAAGTTAAACTAAGGATAGATAGGTTATTGAAAACGGCCGTAAAACTATATTGGACATAACTATGGATAGATAAGATCTTGTTACTAAGCGGTGACAGCAATATATCCGTAACTAGAGATACTATAATGAAAACGGCCGATAATCCAATTGTTTATGTCGATAGGTTATTGAAATGTAAGTAAGCGTAAAAGGATAGACTTGTCTTACCTCTAGTAAATTAAACTAAGGATAGATAGGTTTTTGCAAATGGCCGTAATAAATGAATATTGTATTTAACCACATAAATGCTACTACTTATAATACACATATAAATAAAGCAATTCGTGCGAAATTATTTCCTAACCATTCAAAAATGCTCAAAGTTAATCTACAAGTGTTCACTTCACCGGCACTCCCGGAGTGCAACCCGTATTTTTTTTAAGTTTGTACTTCATCATGACTTGTACTAAGTAACCTATAAAATTTTGAATAGTGTTTAAGTGAGTAAATAAAGTTATTTTGAATTTTAATAACGTATACACTGCACTAAGGTTAAGCCTAACGTCTGGCACTTTAAAAAGCTCGCTGTAAAAGTATTTGTTAACTCGTAAGTAGAACGTAAAATACTAAGTATACACAGTGATATGTTATATAATCAGATACTTACTTCATATACCTACCAGTCCTCAGCCTGGTTACTGTTATATAATTTGTCTGAGCCAAGTGAAGGGAGACTGCGCTTCCGAGAACACCTCATCCGTTGCACGTGACCGGCCTGTGTGCTACATAACAACTTCCTCCTCCAAGAGCCTATAATTTCACTATTTGGTAGGCAAATCATCAATAAAAGTTCCCAAAGTAAATAATACAATTCTTCATTATTGTATATGTTACCATTATGGTGTAATCATAGTATTGTAAATATAGTTAAAAGATTTATTTTATTTGAATAAACATATTGCCAAGAATGTGTATAATCACAGAGTAGGGTTAGAGACTTAGTATAATCCTATAGCTTTAGGTAATCTATTGTATCAGAGTATATTTTATATTTGTATATTGTTTACTATACAAAACCGAACACGAAGCTAGTATATTAGTAGTCGGCTTGTATATTAAATCAATTTAGATGTACGTTTCAACTTTGTAATACAGTAAGCAGAAAAATTTACGCGGTCAACTCTTTAATAATTAAATCTTTCTCCGACACAAAATTAGTCAATTAAATTGATTTTAATCGGTTAGGACTTGCTAGAAACATGATTGAGATTAAGAAAATATTTTAAATATTTTGTACTTTAGCAACTACCATCTCTTTTTCTTATTGTTAGCCATGTCACTTTGTTACTAAATAAAACTTTTTTTCGTATGTAATGAAAAAAGAAAAAGCTGTCTTTGGGGACTACAGATAGAAGTAAAAATAAATAGGTATCTTGTGAATTGTATTTATAAGTACATCACGCTTTTTGTTCACCCAAAAAGTGCTAAACGAGCCCTAAGAATGTTTCACTTCATTAATATTAATTATTCAAACATAGCCTAGATGCCCTAATTATAACATAAATTGCCTATGTATTCTATAGAAATCCAAATTAATTATGTATGTGTACACTAAAACTTATAACCTTATTTTCAAACGCCTACAAATAAAATATTGCAATGTTAACTCTGTCATTCTATGGCCAATGCTTTCCTAGCAGGCGTTTTTTTTACGATTGTACCGATTATCTAAACTAAAAATGATTTATTTTTATACAGTTTGGGTTAGGAATTACGGTCATAAAAACTTCCAAATTTGGTTTTAGTTTTTTACTTTCTACGAATCCCTCAAATGCATGAATTCTCATTTGCAACATATTTACAACCACTTCGACAGTTTAATTACATCAACGAATTCACTAAACAATAGGCATAAGAAGATTAAGGCCTCATTCGCTCGAGAGCTTTATCAAAGTCCGGCAAAAAAGATATGAATTGAATGATAACAGGACCCAAATGATAAATTCGTATCCTACCAATTATAAGTAATTTTACAATTAATGGTATTTATATTCACATTCACTTCTAGAGTAAGCCCCCATATGAGCACTATTTTTTTTACTTGACGCAGTGAATGTGAACGCCTTTAAAACGCGACGCTATTATCGACCTGTGTTTTATTTTAAGCACTGAGACGTCTATTAAGATGTTGTTTATTTGACAGCGTATAATATTTCATGCAGTGGGTTTACACCTTACGCTTTTTTAACTCCCCAGCGAATAAGGCCTAAGAATTTACAATATCACAAGAGATTTTACTTCGAAAACACAATGGGATTAAATCGTCTATTAGTTAATCCTACAGATTAAACTAAAAAATAAATACTTCATTATGCTAAATTTTATCACCATATTTACGTTTACCTCTTAGAGATTGGTATTGAAAATGTCGTAACTGATCCGCCGTGAATCTCTGTAAGTATTGTCCATTTTTGTTCTCCTGGTTAAAGCTTTTACTTAAATCCTTCTCCTTCATGTCTTGCCTAGTATCGGGTACGTCTAAAGTCTGACTTTTAGATTCATCAGTGCTTTTGTTGTTGGATTCGGGGGTTTGCGTTGTTGCCATTGAAGAAACGTACTTATCAGTTAATTTCGTTGGGACCTCATTAAATTGATAGTTATTGTTTGACTCTTCTGTAATCATTGTCTCATCTTCTTTATGCTTACCGTCAGCCGAAGAGAAATATTGTGGAGCCGTTGATGACTTAGACGTGATTGCTGTAGGATTTTGTGAGTCAGTCATGGACTGATCATACTGATCCATGTCTCCTAAAGCTGTTGGACTATTATCATTAATTAAATCATCAATAAGAGCCTCGTTACCTAAATGGTCAACAAACGTTGCATGCTCCTGACCTTCAAAGTTTAAGTTTTGTGTAGATATGGATTTCTTACCATTTTTTGTGGCAAATGAAAAAGCATCATTTTTGTCTTCAGAAGTAAATAAGTTTGACGTGCCCGTGTAAGATTCATATGGATGATTACTAGCGTAAGTGTCCTTGAAGCTTTCGTACTGGTCTTTTTTATACTTAGGTGATGCATTTGATCCGGAGCCAGACGTCGGATAGTTGTTTCCTTTAAAGTCATGAAGGATTTTCGAGGTAACACTAAATGGCGAAGATGGGTTAGATGAAGTTGATCTATAATCATTAACAGATTTTCCATATAAAGCTGCTAGTTGGTTGCGTAGTTTAATATTTTCTTTCTTATAAGATAAATCCGACATTGATCTGTAACTGGCAGTGTCCTCTTCTGAGGCACCAAAAGCAGTTGGAGTTACAACTGGGCGCTGTGTTTTTTTCTGCCTATTGTCTGAATAAATACCTTCATAATAAGAAAAATCCGTATTTACTGGTTTAATGGGCTTTTTATAAGGATGAATTTTCCCTTTTTGTAGCTTTGAACCCAGATGAATACCCTGAACATTATATGAACCTTTAGGAGGTGAGCTCATTGTCTCCTTAGTTATTTCTACGCCAGAGGGAATTTCACCATGGTCATGAAAAATATGATCATGAGTAACTTCTCGCGGATTATAAGCTGCATATTCAAGTTGCGCTGGTGCTGTTAATGGCGCAACAGGTGCCAGACTAGTATAATGATTTGCAGGAATCAATAATGAATGAGCGCCTTTGTATGGAAATAGTTGTGTTTGCCTCCCAAGTGTTGGTATGATGGGAATTTGATTTAGTCCCACCAGGTTTCGAGTTGGATTATCGTTATACAACAGTTTATGTATATGTTCCTCAGTATATTCATGAATGTGTTCAGTATCTCCATCTATTATTTTCTCTACTCTTGGGGGTTTTTTAATTTTTCTAATAGTACCAGTTCCGTGCAAGTCTGAGTAGAACTGTTCATGAAACGTAGATACAGGATGTTCCACCTCACTTGCTGGAGGTGGAGGCGGTGGAGGTTGTCTATGACGACCTGGAACTCTTTTGGGTTTGCCTTTCTTGGCTATCTTTTTCCGTGGTTGATCGTTGACCTTGATAACTTTCACCTTCTTGTTGCGTTGACTATTGGGTCCAGGTGTTGAATAAACTGATGGCACGTAACTGTCTGATAAGTCATGCGTTATGTCGTATTCGTTGTCTTCCATTGTAGACTGCGTAGGCCCATAGTATCCTCGTGTATTATAAAGAGGTAAGAGTTGAGATGCGGTTGGTATTTTGTGATCACTATACATGTTGACAGCACTCAATGGCATTATGTTGGGCACCCCAGGTATGACACTACTTGATATAGCCATAGAACCCTCAGCACTCGGCATGTATGCCGGGGCATACTGTGAGGATGCAGGGTGGTTCGTTATGTATATCTTCTTATGATGGTGTATATGCTTCACTGTCTGTGGTAGGTGTATACGAATTTTTTTTCTGCAACAAAAAGAAATTAGTAATGAAGGAAACTCATTGTAATGCGCGTAACAATTAAAGTTTGATATTTAATATGCAATGTGTGTCATAAATACGGAAGGCACATATTATGTTAAGTTCGCATGTTGGCTAGCTCATTTTACGCACACTGTTCCGTCTAAAGTCAACGGACTGCAGCATTGCTTTCCCTGTCGGTAATGCAACGTCACTACAATGTGATCGCACGATTAACTTGTACGAGACAAAATATGTTTGTCACTTTCTATGATGCTTCATTATTATATCATTTCATTTCAACTATGTGAGGTTTCATGCATTATGGATCAAGGTGGATCAAGTTTTAAATGGAATGTTACTTATTAACAAAACCCACCCCAATAATTTTATTGAATTTATAAATTTGTATCCACAGATTTACACTAGTAATTGTACTCATATGTTCTATTCGCAAAAAAAATCTGTAAAAATTCGCATAGCACTATAATTTTCGCATGAATGTTATAAATTATGTAAAATTTTTAATAAAAATATAGATAGAGTTTAAGTGCTGGTATATTTTAAATACGGGGTTTGATGTATTATTTTACATCACTTTTTTTGTTACATTTTTTAATAAATGATATGGCCCGACGCCTATACTCAGAATTTTTGAAAAACCTAATATTGTTAGCGGCTGAAGTGCTTACACTTGGCAGCAAGACACGCCGCTATACAGCCATTTACACGGCATCCTGAGTTGAGAAACTCCCACAGATTATGGAATAGTAAAAAAAAAATTAAAGGAAACTCACTTAGGTACTTCTGCCTCCGTTGTTATCGATACCACAGCTACCAGAAGAGCGAGCTGTAACAATGAAATATAAATGTATTTTTATGTCAGGTAGTCAGTATTTGGTTCAATTTATGATAGGTATTCACTTTCGTTTATCATACCAATGACATTTTTTTTTATTTTTAAAGTAAAATCCCTCACTTCTGGTATTAATTAAATTAAATTTGTAATCAAAATATATATTACGTGCGGGACTCGCACTCGGTTTCCGTCCGAGCGCACTTCCACTGAGCCATCCGTTCGAGCCATAACCTGAGAGTTGAACAAGACATACTAGATTTACGAACGATTCGTCACTATAACGGTTGGCTCAGTGGAAGAGCGCGCGGACGGAACCTGAGAAGACGCGGGTTCGAGGCCCGCATCGTTCATATATTTCGATTACAAACATACCAATGACAAGGCGTGCTGGCGAGATTGATAAAATTATGTGCAGAGTAAAAATTTCTTACACCCGAAAAGAAGGAAGAAAATACCAATAAAAGCACCCGTGAGGCAACGTAAAGAGAAATCTTTGTTACATCAACTTAATAAGAAGGCTTTTAATGCACCTTACAGTGGAATCGTGAAAAGGCATAAAGGCATAAAAGGCATTTATTTTCTTAAAATTGATTTGAATATGCTAGATACTACTACCGCTTCGGAAACAAATGGCGCTCTGAGAGTGTGTGTCAACCCTGTGTCAACTATATCGTATAACGTCAAAAAAAAATATTTCACAACATGGATATTATTAATATTTTATTTAAATTAATTTGTTTTAACTTTGACCATAATTATAAAAAATATTTTAAAACGTGTACTACAACCGATGTTGGTAGAAATCTTACTAATATTCTAAATGATAAAAAAACAATACCCTTAAGTTAGCTGCAGGCAAGGGGTGGCAAAAATATTACAATAAATTTCTTGGCCACATTATTATCTTCTCATTATAATCTTCTTTCCTTTCGATACTTTATGGTTAGATCGCATCTTATTATAAGAAGTAGAGTCCAAAGTATTTTTCAGCATTGTTGTAAAATAATATTCCATAATATCATTAGGTATCTTATTTTGCAAATCTTAGCTTTAAATATCATTATTAGTTCTTAATACTGCGAATTTAGCTAGAATTCTAATATTTATAAAGATCTGTGAATAGTACTTTTTATATCGATTTTAGTATTTTTTAAAGGTTCTATAGAATATATTTCGGATACCTATTTACCTACAAATTTAATAAAATAATTGCCACAGTGAGTTAAATTTAACTAAAAGTTATTACTTGAAAAAATGTAATACAGTTCACAAAATCCTATGTTTTCCCTGAAAAAGTTGCTTTATTAAATAGTATTTTGTGCATAATAGAGTGGAAAAAGTAAAATTGTTAGTGAAACAGCACTAATATTTGTCAGATTAACCAGTTCCTGTAAGCCGGCACTCATAAGATCACGTCATCCCAGCTTATCACCAACACCAATTATCACTATCACTTTACACAGATGCAGTACCGACCAATTTGCACCAATCCATTGCCACCCTCTGTTGCCAACCAAGGGACGAATATCGAAATAAAAATATATGATTGAATCACTCTCCTATAACTGTGGTCGCAACTTGTATGATAATTGGTTTCGGTGCGCATGTGCATTTATAACATTACATTTCACGCCTGAAAGAGTCTACTTTTATGTGCACTATCCTAAATTGGCCCATATGTTGGACATTTTTATGATAAAAGATGAAGAAAATAGGACAACTGAGTGTATGTGATTACCGCCCATGCTATGTTGCTGCACCAGAAAAATGGTATTAGCGTAACCGGCAATTTAAGGAGTACGTGATTATTACACGCTATATATTAGATTAAGCTGCCTATCTTATCTAATGGAATTTTTAAATCGATTTTTCTCTATTTACTCAAAAATTAGCACACACACAATAAGCACTGACAATATAATATTCTACTACTACTAACCAGGATATTTAAAGATATGGTATTATATGATTTGAATAAAGTTCATAAGAAATAAGATAGTAAGTATTCTAAAAATCTAAACAATACGTTTTAGTAATAATATTAATAACTTCGTTTAAGTAGTTCGCTCTGTACATTTTAGTAGTCGCTTACTCTCGCTTAGTTAAACCTGATTTTAAATCTTTTATAATGTTTTATTAGGCTTTATTAGTGATTATTTAACCATACTTCTGGTGAAATAATTAAAAAATTGATAATTCATTTGTGAGTTAACAATAATTGGGCTTCCCGAGAGATAATGCAAGTGGACTACCAGCTTCCTGCCGGCGCTACATTCAGGTCGTTGTGAACGGTTATTACTCCAACCCGATGCTCATAAGTGCTGGAGTTCCCCAAGGCTGTGTTTTATATTCTACACTGTTTCTTCTGCATATCAATGATATGTTGGACACCTCCAACATACTTTGCTATCCAAAGACAGCACTGGTGTTGCCGTATACACGGGCCATGCCGGTCTCTCTAAGGACATCGGGTGCCGTAAGAAACCTCTGTCTTCTATCGAGTCTAGTCGAAAAGGTCGCAGAATGAACCTTGTCCAATTTAACCCCCAGGAGCCTGAAGTTTGCGCGTTTTGATCAGATGCTTCTTTATTACCTATGATCTATTGGTTCAGGGCCTTCATCGCATGCAAAGATCCCACTGTTGGATTCTTATGGTACGTATATTTTTGATAAAACTAATTTTAAATGAACGTTTAGGGAGTATGCTATGTATTAATGATATGTTGCCTATAAAAAATTGGCCACAAGTACCTGTAATTTATTTTAGTTTAATTAATTTTCTGATGTAAATTGCACCTATATGTTTTTTATAATAAATTGTATGTCATTTTAAAGGAAATTATGTCAAGAATTAAAAAAAATATGGTTGCCAGTTAACGCACAATAAAAGCTGATCATTCAATATTGAATTTGGTTAGGCACGAAATGTTGCATAAGTTAAATGTACACAGAGATATGAATTGATTCATCATTCACATTTTACAGACACGCAAGCAAAATCTAACATACAGATCTTCTGATTCTCTTTTTCTTAGGTACAATCAGATAGAGAGAGAAAGTATTTTAATTATTTAAAGTTTTATTCCATGTTTCTTTTGGCAACATTTGGAATTGGGGATAAAAACTATTAAAAATCAAGTAATTCACGATGACTCAGCGAAGCGTTTCGATTTTTCTACTCTAGCAAAATGTGTGAATCTGTATTTTTTTTAATTATTTATCAAATAACGGTGTCAGTTGTTAACACCAGGAAACTATGGTAACCAAGGCGTTACTGTCTTACTTAATACGTTAGTACTTCATAAGTACTTAAGGTTAATATCATTGCAAATATAGTCATAATTTAGTGAACATTCCTGTAGATAATAATTTATTTTGTTTTCTTTTTGTGTTTATTAATTATTGTATTTTAAATAAACTACAACTAGCCATAATTAAGAACATTGTTTATTTCTCTTTAATTTCGATTAGTATTGTATAAACACTTTTTCTATGTAATTAGCATTGAATACCTAAAAGTTTTACATATTAAGATGTGGATAGCGTATCTGACTACAATTTTATTAGTTTTATATGTACCTATTCTGTAAGTCGTAGTTGGTTGCTTTTCCTAATAAAATGAAATACTTACGTAAGTATACATCCTTACTGCGTGGTAGTTTTGTATTCAAAATTATTTTAACTTCTTACGGCCACATTATTACTATAATGCGAAGCTTGTCACTACTGTAGAGAGTATTCGCTATAACTTAAAAATTAATACTAAAAACTTTGATCAAATCGACATACTGCAATGATTGCCTTGCACAAAGAAGCTATGGAGTCGTCGGACATTTATAAGACACTTTAAAATACAGGTATCAGTCCTATTTTCGTATTTCGTAGTACTATTGATAGAAATACAAATACATCCTCTATCGAATACCATAAATTTAAAAATAGGCTGTATAATGCTATTACAGCCAGTTTTCCCGAGATCCTTCAAGGAAAAATATCGCAAGAAATGAAGATATTATTTTATGTTCAATTAAGATGATTTTTTATGTTAGTAATTATATTTAAAGGCCAGGTACGCTCCTGTGATGCCTCTGGTGTTGCAAGAGGATGTAGGCTGCGGTGATCACTTAACATCAGGTGACCCTCATTTGTCCTTCTCTTCCATAAAAAAACCGCTATGGCTCTTTCGCGTATCATCAAAGAAAACCGGAAGCATTGTTGCTTATCGCCGAAATCCTAAACACAAAATTTAACTAATTAGATTAAGGGATAAAAAAATAGGTGCATATTTATTTACAGCAGAATTTACAGCCAGACTAGGAACATTCACTGAAGCAGTGATAATTAAAATCTTAATTAAATATTATGTTGGCCTAATAGTAACTATAAATGCTTTTACAAATTGTTATAAAACAATATTACATAAATTGATTGAGTAAGAATTCGACCGGAAATGACACGTTCATTAGTTTTTTTGATAAATGAATGTGTATTAAATTTAGTTAATAGATCATTATATATTGTTGCATTGTGATATAATCAGTACATAATACATAATAAGGAACTAATTTCTGACGAAGTAAAGTCGTGTAATATCGATGCATTAGTCGCGTTTTTTTAAGTTGTGACACTCATTCTCACATTTTTTTATGTTTAAACTGGACACGCTTTGGTCTTTTTCTTTATGGATGAGGAGTAAATATCTACATGGAATACCAGAGAAATTCTAGCCAGCCTTTTAAGGACGCGTTTTTTTTGAAGGTACCATCGCCATATCGCCTTATCCTTGAAAGACGACGCAAGAAAGTTCATTAGACAATTTGGTAGGATGTGTTAAAAAGTTCCTTTAAAAATACACTGTGGAATATACGCTTATGGTGGTCCAGTTGGTATGAATGAATTCCAATTTATGGTATAGATCCAATTGGTGGACATTCAGTAGGAAGTCAGGATTCAGGTCAATTAATTATTCGGAACACTGACCGTGATAT
The DNA here is from genome assembly GCF_905404315.1 of Leptidea sinapis. Lineage (NCBI taxonomy): Eukaryota > Metazoa > Arthropoda > Insecta > Lepidoptera > Pieridae > Leptidea > Leptidea sinapis. The sequence goes on along the minus strand of NC_066312.1, from coordinate 21,869,344 downwards.
ATGGAGCAGAGGACAAACAATGAAGAGACAACTCTACGCAAGTCTTCTTTCTTCTACTTGTGTTACTTCTATTATTTTAATAATTTGCTGCAACTCCAAAATTGTAGATCGCAATAATTTATTCTGTACTTAATTTAATGTCTTCCATTGCTTATGCCTCCAGTATACCAGTAACTGGCATTCTTACCAGATTATATGTATGGTCTTAGTCTTATAGTCTTAGTGGTCATGGTCTTATAAGACCATGATCATTGCAATTTAATCATTTTGTATGTAATACTGTTGGTGCGTCAGTAAATAAATAAATAAGTGTCATGCAGTCGAACTCAACTCATCTGTTTCAATAGTACCTACTGGATTCCCTACGATTCGAGAAACTCTGTCAAATGGATGGAACTGAAACTGGGTTACACCAGATCAGAGATGAGAACAACGCTATATATGTGCCTGGAATTGTGACTTTGAGAGCACTAGATTATCTTCAAGCCTGGTGTCAAAATTACCTTACTCTGTGACGACCAGTTGAATCAAATCGAATATAGCTGTGCCTTCTCTTAGAGTTCTTCTCTTTCTTCTTTCTCTTAACCTTAGAGTTGGCTATATTCTGATACTAGGCTAGACATCAAGGGGAATGTTATTAGATACCGTAAAGCTTCAGTCTCCTGGGGGTGAAATTGAACTTGATTATTTTACCCCATTTTATGCTTTTCAAGAGAGGACTTCATAGAAAAATAATATATAACAATTTTCTCCGGCGCTGCGTCGACAAATTCCCGTCATGGCCGGTATATGGCAACTTCAATACTGTCATTAGTATAACAATGCATGCTGGAAGTATCAACAATAGTATTGTTGATGTTTAGAATGTGTTGATAATAACATATTTTACCATAGAGTATATTATTTGGTATTTGAGAAGAGCGATGAAAATCACGTGTCCTCCGGTGACATGATTTCAAATTTAGTTGAAAGGCTTATGCCAAGCTTATATTCAAAGTAAAGAAAATCGTCACTGTACTACAGAGGTTTGTATTGAATATTGTTTTAATTCATGTTTATGAATAACCGATGTTAGTTTGTCGATCCTTCCAAGATACTCGTAACGTTATTTAAAACTTTTATAACTTTATCACCTTTTATTTTGGTTACGTATGTAACGATGATGATTTTACTGAAAAACAAAGCTAACTAACGAAAAGAAATTAGTGTTGGCGTATTGACTCAGAATATAATAGCGTATAAACTGTCAGCCAGCCTGATGATGCCTAGTGCTAAAAAACGGAGGAGCTAATGCCAAACGGAGCTGACTTTTTACGACTTGTCAATCAAAATCGGTTATAGTAACAATAAATTTGCTTACGTATCTTGCTGTATCTCCGTTATAGATGTTTTTCTTTCTTGCACGCTTTGTTCGTCTATGCGGCTTGGATAGGAGAGTGTAAAAAGCAACCATTCGCTGGATTTTGTCTTTGTATATGGACAGGACCTTTGAGCTCTTCCCGGGTACGATATATTGTTCTGCATTGTTTGAAATCCAACCTCTGCTATCATACTTAAAAAAAAGTTTGTAAGCTAAAAACAGAGTAGAAACTGATCTCTTATGACAACCGAATATCATGCTGTGAACCGCGGGTCTTTTCAATTTATTTCTTAGACGTCTATTTATAAACTGGTCATACGTATATTCAGATTTCACAATAGCTTTTTCAATTTATCATAGCAAATTTAAAAGTTAAGTAATGAATATAGGAAATATAATCAAATTATGAACATATGAAAATTATGCGCAGCTGATCAAGTTTTTTCTTAACTTCGAGTTCAAACAAAGCGCTTGTTTCGCCTTCAAATAACGCATTCATGTGAACGGTGTTTTTATTATTCGTTCTAATTAACTAATAACTCGTCCCTCCAACTTACCGCTCCGATTCACCGTTCGGGCACATTGGGCAGGTTAACAACATTGATTGGGCTACTATAAGGCTAATTATCTCTTTGGTTTTAAAGTTTATGTCTCTCGATAAGGTCAAATCCACCTGGATGATAATCAAAAAAGGAACTTTCGAGAAACCGTTGAGTAATTGAATATTTCACAATGTACAATTTAGTATGTGAGAGCTTCCATTACTAAAAATCCAAAAAAAGCAGATAGTAATTAGTCCGTTTATTAGCACAAATGTATTGGAATTCAAACAACACTTTCCTATCAATTTTATTGTAGGAGTTATAATTTACATTCATTCTCTAGTAAACTTTTATATACTTATATCAGTAACGCAAAATATTAAAACAAAAATTTGAATTTAAGATTTACAGAATGTAGATGTTAGACTTATATTAAAGCTAAAAAAATTAGTTCAATAATGAAAATAGCTTGTATTATATCCTTAATATTTTTCGAGTTAATTATTTTGCTATAGGAATAGGAATTTCAATTATTTGATGCTCATTTCAATACATTACTTAGAAATTAGGGTATTAACGGCGTCTGAGGGCAGGTTCGAAATTCTAATTATAATTTACTTTTTATTTTATAGAGACTGAAACCATTTTGAAAAGGTTTTAAGCTCTCAAGAGCTAGATTCAGGTAACCATAGAGTGGGTTTTAAAAAAATTATAAAATAAATAGCTGCGTTGTTTCGTTCATTAGGTGAACGCGACGCCGCATATGATGGTGCAAGTGAAACGGAAACCAATGCTCGCATTTAAAAAGTAACATACGCGCTGTTGTATCAGTAATAGTAATTTGTTGTTTTATTCACTTTCAACAGGACTATTAGCGCGACCACTATCATTAGTCTCTTCGATGCATTATTGTTAATGAGCAGAATTTATAACGTATGGTCACAGTACATATGTCTACTGTAGTATGGTTCCGCATTTACGACGTGGCAACTTATATATTTCTGACTGTCTATTGTCAATTTGTGATTGTCTACGACTTACAAAATATGATTTATTTTGAAAGTTTGAGCGATCAAATTTTACTATAAATTGATTATACAGTAATCATTCCCTTTTAAAGACGATTTTATCAATGGAGGCCCAACAACCAGCCCTGTTATTGCAACTACTGCAAGGTACAAAATATGTATTACTAAAAAATTGAGACATAGAGTCTCTCTTTGTCGTATCCTCTCAATTAGAGATCATTCCTCTAATTGCGACAACCTGTATCATAATACTTCGCTACGATATATCGAACGAAGTTAAGTTCCGTGGCCACTTGAAGGAGTAGGCTTAACTTCAATGGCTCAGTAAAGCGAGACAGTACTTCACTACAAGCCACCGCCTGTAACCATATAAGGCGGAAATTTAGCCGCACATGGAGTACTGCTCTCACTTCTGGGCGGGCGCTCTCCAGTACCAGGAGGTCTATTACCAAAAATCGAAAGCCGATGTTTCGGTCCGAAACGAAAGAATGACGAACTTCGAATTAAATCCTATTACCAAAGTTTATCGGATTCGAATAGTGTGGACGGATATCGTTTCGGAACCATAAAAAGTGATGTTGTAGTTACGATCATAATAATGTCAAACAACGAAAAAGTAAATTACAAGAGACAGACAATGTCATTTGGAAATAAGGCAAACGAAAGACAAAATGTCTAATCACGAACTTCGTATCGATCTTCGGATCCGAAACACTTTCGTAATAGGAAAATGTACGATCCGTCAACCGAAACATCGTATTACGATTTGGTAATAGGGCTCCAGCTTCTTCCATTTGACCGCAAACAACAAGGAGCTCGAATTCTCGACGATAATGTCGCCTCCGATCGTTTTGATTATTTAACGTTGCGTAGAGATGTGGGTCCTTCTACTGCACTTATCACGGGGAGATCTCAGAGGAGTTCTTCGGGTTAGTAACAATAGCCGAATTCCACCACCGGACATTACGTCATAATGCAATAAAAGCTTGTTTTCTTAGAAATAAACTTTACCCACGGTGGGCTTGGATTTTGAGTAATGGAAGGAAATCGTAAAAGTCAATTCTACAATTTTGAATTGTGTAGTTGGGCTTATCTAGTTTTCAAGGCTCGATCCGCAACCTATATTCAACTAATGTTTATTAACAATATAAAATATTGATAAACTAAATTAATAGAACATTTCAACATTTCATATTATTAACACTATTTCGATGTGCTGCTAGATAATCAATACATTAATACTTCAGGTGGATTAAACCTGTTGGGATACTTTCCATTGGCATTCGCATTGATATTACTTAGGCAGTAACTCTCAAGTAATCAATGGATTCGTAAATCGTTGTAAGGCTGTGTTCTATCTCCTACACTATTTCTACCAGTCCACTGATCAACCAATCCCTTATTTTCTCTATTGAAGCAACTAGCCGTTCTCGCCCGCTAGCTGGGCGAATTTTAAAAGGAAATAAATTAATGACGGAACGTTGGAATTCAAAAAATAAGTAGCCATAATCCACCATCTAGGATAAATTTCGCATCGAATGGTGGTAGTTTAATGTCGATACGATCAGTGGTTTAGGCGTGATTGATCCCCAAACAAAGAGCATTTTCATTATATATATAAGCTATATATATGTATATATGTGTTGCTGTCAGAATTTGAAGGGTTGAAATCCGCGTGGATTTACTCACGGGCGTCGGTAGTAAATGAAGACGTGCAAATGTAATTTTTGGTTGAATTCATAAATCACTTTCTCAATAGAATTTTCCTGATTGCGAGTATTTTCACAAGTTTCACCGTACTGCGGAAATGTGTTTCGTGCACGCAAGCTCCATTACACCTGTCCCCACCCTACACAGGATATTTCTCAGTCATCGTAAACGATTAACTCAATAGCTTGTCAAGTATATTTTGGCGAGTGGCTAATGTTCTGTTTAAATTAAATATAACTATTATTAATATATTTGTTAATGTGTTAAACTTTTTAGTATAATTCTTGGATGTTTCCAGATTTTTCACTAGACTAATAAATTAGGCTCACTCAGACTGAAAAAACTATGGCCACATAAATGAAAGATTATATGATATATAATCGGGACATGTAAATGCTAATTAACAATATGAAAGTAGACTGAGACTTGACGAAAGACAAATACAATATATATATATATATATAATATAGCCAGACTAACTAACTACGTTTAAGAAACCGACTTCAAAAACTGAGAAGTATCAAATAACTAAAAATTTAATTTAATACACCTTTAATGCAAACCTTTACTTTTAATATTAATAAAATACTATTCTTTGTATGTGCTACATATTAATAGCTTTGAAGTCGGTGCTGGGCCAAATGTAAAAGTAGGTACCTACACTCGCTACGCATGACTTTTAGCGAGATAGCTTAGTCCAGAACAAAACGACCCAAACGGACAGACACGCGTGGCTAGACAATCTCAATAATTACAGTAAGTAAGCTGTTTATAATATTAAGTTTTTTAGGGCTTGGCACCGACGTTTTAAGTCGGTCCTATCAATAGGTTTGCGTAAGAGGTGTATTAAATTAAATTTTTAAGTTATTTGATACTTTTCAGTTTTTGAAGCCGGTTTTTTTAAATGTATTTTTATATTATGCAATGTTCAAGGCAGAATCAGATGAAAGAAACATGGTAATATCATAGAATAGCATACAACGACTTCAGATATTTCTCGATGAATCAGGTCACTTTCGACCTTGATTGTAGACTATTTCCAAATTTTATATAAATACAATGTGGTCCCAGAATCTTGTACTAAAATTATTTAGAGAAAATTTTGGATTATTGGTATTCCTAATGTCATTTGATCACGTCTTTCAAATTATTGACATGTCTTAGAGTCAAACTCAAGTTTTAATGGGGGGTTTACCTGCTGCAAGAGTAACAACATCTACTTAATGCTTCCGCAATGTGGGGACTGATTTCACGGGTACAATCAGTACAGTTAAGGGGAGTACTACACGTAGCGCATGTACCTACTTGTAAGGTTTATGTGTGCGTTGTGGTATCTTTAGCAGTCAAGAACGTTCATTTAGATCCAGCCACTTAAATGTCTTCTTCAACCCTTTTGGCCACTTTATTAGTATATATAGATTTATTTATTACACGTACAGTTTAGTATCACGACGTCACCTTTGTTAATGAGACATAAATTTCGGCACTCAACGGTATTTAAATGAAATGTAAATTCTCGGTATAACTTTGCTGCTAAACCCTACAACTTGCAGTTAATTGGCGGTATTTTCGAGAGTGTCGTAAAAGTGTTGAAACATTATTACAAACTAGCTGTGGGATCTCAGCTATTGACGCTGGAGGAAAGGCTCACCGTACTCTACAAAGTTCAAGCTGTGTTAAATTTATGTCCACTTAGTGATTACCGGAAGGTCTCTACAAATCTTTACCCAAATCAGAAATTGCAGACACTTATGTGCGAACTTGCTCTCGCCGGCAAATGGTTCAAAAACTTATTCAGTCCTTGGTGCAACTGGTAATAAGAATATCTTCATTCCTTGTAGCAAAGGTCGAAGTGGTGCCTGGGTCAATCAAAATACGTTCAAATTGGAGACGTTGTTCTGATCGTGGAACAAAATCTTCCCATATTGCAATGGCGTACAGGAATGGTAACTTCAGTTCACCTTGGGGAAAGACGGAGATGTACATGTCGTCAAACTCTAAACTCCCAACTACCTATAAGACATCAAAACCCTATTTAAATATTAGAAATTGATAAGACTTAAGTTCCCTAGCTGATACATTTAAAATTCCTAACGTCAATCTTTATATTAATAAAGTTGTTTTACTTTACATTATCTTCCTACCGTTTCAATTTGAATGAAAATAAGATTTGAACCAACCGTTATGAAATATTGCATTTCTGATTCTGAGTTCCGAGTTAATTTTAATCTCTTTGTTTGAATCTGTGAAATCAACTGGGGAAAATGTAAGGACTTGTAAACTATCCTAGCCTCAATTTTTCACCATATTTGTTCCTTTCTTATAGTACCAGTGGCACAACCTGATGAACGGTGTGCTCCTACGTCTGGAAATTATGATGTTACTCAAACGCATGCGTCCTCCCGATGAAATATAAAAACTTACATAAGAAGGCCCGTACGGAGCTAAAACTTTGTGTACGATATTAATTATCTGTGACTTCCTTTTAGAATACCCAAGTACCTCTGTGCTTTTAGTGTTCGTTTAATTTTCACAAAGCTTAGAATCTTGTTTAAAGAAAAAAAAAATTAACATAAAAAACAACCGACTTCAAAAATTATTCCAAAACAATAGATATAATATGCACTAAAAAGTATAAAAATAATTGCGTATTTGTATTCAATCTCGTTAATTAATCTAATTCTAGTTACGATAAATGTTATTTTTGGAATCGGTGTCCTTCCGCCGCGACCCGCTCTCGCCTCCTCACGACTCAAGCACATCTCACCTATAACTGTATGTAGTATGTAGTAACAAACATATCTTGGATGACACCGACTCAAATTTAACCGAAAATTACAATAATCGTAACTAGAATTAACTAATTAGATTGTAAGTATACAAATACGCAATTATTTTTATACTTTTTAGTTCACATTATGTCTATTGTTTTGTATTAGTGTTTTGAATTCGGTTGTTTTTTTGTAATTTTTTTTTTATTTTATGATTTTTAGTGTATTTGAAGTACACTAACTAAGAATTTGTCTAAATATGTGTAGATATACTAAAATTTTCAATGCAGCAATGAACGTAAGTTCTTTGCAATTTGATTACAGACAGTTAGATATTCTGCCACAAATCGCACCCTTACTGTAAGTCGTTAAGGAGTCTTATTGATCATCATATTCGACTACGACAATTACTTGACCATAACTATGTTATGGTAGATGACTTAAATATCCGGATAGCATAAAAAAGATTTGGCCGAGTATCGATAATTTGCTCCAAAGAATTAAAGAGTTCCGTTACTTTGTCATGGATTCCGTAATCAGAACCTAACCAAACTATCTTTGAATTATATCCTTTCCAATAAAAAGAAAGTATCATCGAAATCGGTTGGCGCGATATTGAGTTATTCGTAAATTTATCATCCACTTTGCTATACGTATACTATGTATAGCAAATTAAAGACTTTTATGGTTTAAGATCGACATGACTTTAAGATCTGGACCAAATTACAAGGACCACACGGAAAGCACCGACTTCAAATAAAAAAAGAATTATCAAAATTGTTTCATCCAGTCGAAAGTTTTGAGGTAACAAACATAAAAAAAGAACATACCGACAAATTGAGAACCTCCTCCTTTTTTGAAGTCGGTTAGAAATCAATTTATCCCCACTAACGCGTGGTCTACTACCATTCCATCGGAAACAAACAGCGAGTGCAATGAGAAGAAACAGTGCAAGAAACACTCCCAGTACTGTATTATGTTGCATATTCCTCTGTTGCATAGTAATATTTATGGTATAGCCAGTTTAAAAAGAATTAGCTACTATTCAGATAACGCCTGGGACTTTATTATTAAAGTGTATACTTACGTTTACCCTTAATGCTATATTCTATCTTATGAATCGTACTAGAAAGAGTTACAAGTAATATAACGCGTGCCAGTAAAGAAACGATTTTAAAATGGCGGCCGCTAATGATGCTCTCTCATTCACATGTAATATCTGCCATCCCTATTTCCTTGAAAACCGCACTGTGGAAGAACGCCACACATCCACAGTTGATAACTTGCTCATAATTCATAATTGACTTGCGATGACGCGACGTCTCTATTTCAAATCTAAATAGATTGTTCTTTTAAAGTGTTATCTCTCACTTCTGGGATTATGTATACAAAACTAATTTGTACCAAATTTTAAAGAGGATACTGTATTTTGTGAATGAAACGCGTAAATTTGGCCAGTATAATCTTCGTACACTTCCCCAAAAGAATACTTTTAATTTTCTTCTGGAAGATTCTAGACTAGATATTTGTACTACAATAAAATAATTTTTATTTTCCATAACAAAACTTACCAGATGGTTAAAGTATACCAAATAAAATAATCAACACCATTCATAAAACCATCAAACGCGCTCGGCATTACGTTCCGTATCAGATTGTTCTTGAATATACCAGGCATAATAATTATAATATGTTATTTGATCAGTAATATGGAGCTAAGTACAACAAGATACATTATAGATCGCTGAAGCCCACCGACCCATTTTATATTCTTTTTACTCTTTCTGATTATTAGGCCACATTAAAATGTCTGACAATGGTTCTCAAACTTAAGCTGATATATTTGTTTAAGTCTTGCGCGAAATAATACCGTAAATAAGTATTTTATCGTTAATTACTGGATAATAATATACAATACCTACTTTACTTATTAGGTATACTTCGCTATTAATAATGCTCTGTCAGTCAGTAAATCTCAGTCTGCAATAAATCGCTTTACTATTGTCTCAATTTTCTAAGCTACCGACCACTTCTTCTCGATTGTGTTGCTCATTTCTGAAAATAGTAAAGTAGGGCTTAACCACTCCTTCCTGTCCTCGGGTTTCCTCAGGGCTGGGTTCACTCGGAGGCCAGTATGATTGTTAACTTAACGACGACCGGATAGGTTATCGAACATAATAATTATAATTTAATTACTAATAATTTAAATAGATTATCAAGTATTATTTTTGACTTCTATAGAGTCTAATATTAGGTTGAACATTAATTAAGAATTATCTTGTTATCTTGAACGCACTTCAATAAAAAAGTAACGACATCCAATATGAATAGGTTCTTTATAAACTGAATATTTCTTAGTAGGCAATTATTGCAGATTATTTATAAATGAGTTTTCTTCAGATACACTCATTATTATTTTTTAAATATTTTGTCATTATAAATTATTCTTGTTATTTTAAGTAAATTTTAGTTTTTTCACTAAAATGTTTATTTTGGTTATGTTAACTTTTTACGTGTTCAGCTCAGACTATTTAATGTAATATGTTAAGGGGATAACGGTACTGGCCATTTCCTATGAGTAAATTCTGTAATCCGTAACTTTAAGTGCTGTCATCCTAAATAAATAAATAACAAAATAACACGGTAGCTAAAAATTATAAAAATAATTAACATTTCTGGTGGACTCGCAGGTATTATACACTATCCCTACAGATTATAATATACATAATAAAATAAATAATAATTAAATCCTAGTTAAAGGATATAACGGACGAAAAAACTTAACCCCCTTATTCATAATAGTCTGCTTACTTAAATCATTGCTAATTCACACTCTGTCTTCTTCTATTGACCTAAGTCAGAATGAGAAAAAACACTTCTTAGCGGCTGTTTAAAGTTAGCGGACCATTATGAATAAGGGGGTATGTATTTACTTGAATAACAAAGTCTACATATTTTATTCTATAGTGATTAACTCTACAAAGCACATATCCTTTCAGACTCATGAATAATAGTTATAATATGAAAATATATACACGTTTTAGTACATTACTTCATTGATATTAAAATGTCATATCTTAAAATATAATTCATAATAGTATTTAATAATGTGCAATCTGTTTTTTATTTTGGTTTTAAATACAAGAATATTTAAAGTAATTATTTAATCTATCATTATGCATTATAGAATATATTAAATTAATTATATCATAAAAATGTACAATAATGATATTTGTAAAAGTTTGAGAAGCGCATCATTTGAGAAGTGGTCTCCTTAAGATTTATTATGTACAAGGAAAGAAGGGACGACCGTATAGCGATGTATTAGAAAGTCGGCTTATCTCATTTTTTTGGTTACGGTAAATCGGCTCTACTGACGTTGTAGGCGAAGAGATGAAATTTTGTTTTAAAATATATTTTACATTAATAATTATTCAAACTATAAAATTTGAACATTCACCAATGTCTGGCTGTAATGATGATTATATGACACGCTTACGTACGATGATGATGTAAGATGTACTCTAATCCATGGTTCGTTTTGTGTATTTATTTTCATTATTGTGTTTATTTATAATGCGTGAAATTCAAAAATACCACTCATGGTAGAATTGTAAAAAATGTTTTGAATGTTTGAATCTAGTGGCGAGTTACGATTTGGATTTATATTATAATTGATACGGTAGATGATAGAAGAGATAGAATAGGAACCTATCTTGATCTTACAAATTCGCATAAAAATATTAATGCGTATTACATTAATTATTAAGGTACAACTAGGTTGAATTAAAAATAATAACAATTAAATTTATATCTTTTAAAAATAGTGGAGCTTTAACGAGAGGGAATGAGATTTCCAATCAATTATAAGAATACTTAGCTTCAGCATTTTACATAATACAATACATGCAAAGTTTATAAGCAAAACTACTCAAACGTCTCGTGTTACTTGATAAGTCGAAAAAAAAAAGTTATGAGTACAGTAAATGCCTTAAAATACTCATAGTACAAACGAGTCGCAGTCGCAAGTGTCACAAGTTTGACGTTTGGATCATCCATATCTTCCATTTACACACGTCATTTGTTTCATGAGCAAAACTGGCTTTAATTCAACATTGTTGTATATTTCTTTTACAGGCCCATTTTCTATATTTAGATGTTATTGATTGATTGATTATGACTTGATTATGTCATATTGAACCGTTTACTGTGGCTACACAGTAAATGGAAATAAAAGTATTTATAATATATCATAGGTACCAATATACATTTACGTAATCATATCTACAAATTTCATAGCTTGGGCGGTTGGCTTAGTTGGAAGAGCACTGGGAACATAACGAGAGAGGCGTTGGTTTGAATTCCGCATCGTCCATTAATTTGTGTACAAATTAAATTAATTGTGGACTTTGCTCAGCTTATCCAAAAAAAATTTCGCTTTAGAAGGATGTAACGACGAGTCGAAGAGAGCTCAGACACGTAATAATGATTATTTTCATCATTTGCTGCGAACTATTTACACAAAGATTACTAAAATTCAAACTCCAAAATCTCTCTCGATATTCAAACTTGAAAATCTATTACGAGAAATTTAAATTAACATGTGTATAATAATTTACATATCAAATGTATGTTCTTTTGAGAAGGGCTGGTAAAAAGTAACTTAGTTTAAACTTACAATATTATCCAATAACATATTAAATCATTTATTATGTCTACTATGAGTGTACACATTACATACAGCTTAAATAATATGTGTGTTGTCCTATTTAATATTTAAATACTTTTCTACAATTTTTTAGTCAGTAGCTCCTGGTCTATAACCTGGGGCACAGAGCGGCCTACGCGTTGTTACTCATTTGCCGCACACGACATCCTCATATATTCCTGGTTTTCCATTAGATATGTTTATTATATGAGGCATCTTAATCACAGAGTACGTAGACCGTATCTTTGGAGTAAAATTACTCAAGGAATCTACTTTCTCCCTGAACAGTTTGACATGCGGTGTAGTTTATTATTATAATTAATTAAGAGAGATACTTTTAATGGACTGGGGGTCGTTGAACCTTTCTATTATTATTTATTGTATTGGTATCATATTTATGCGGAATACGTCTCATAACATATTAAGGCACGATTCTTGAAAAAGTTGTTAAACCTCTTAACAACACATTCCATAATCCAGAATAGTTGCTCCACTCCTTAGCACGTGGTCATATAGCTATTTCCACACAAGCGTAGTTGGACACGAACGTCTCTGACTTCATCTGAACATAATACTTGCTGTCATCTAGTCCTGATTATGCTGTGATAGTTTAAAGCCACTAAACCCACAACTAAAACAATCCATCAGATTGGCACTGAATAATTTTTCCAAGGAGAAGGTGAGTTTGTTTGGTTGTTTGGAGAGTGTGGCAATTGATAACTGGCCTCAAAATTGGACGTAAGTATAGTTTTAAGGCCATAAACGATAATTTTGAAGGAGCATCATAATATTTATTATATATTATGTAAAGTTTTCAAGAGTACCTATGCAATGCTCCATACGCCAAGATAATTTTGAGACCCTAAATAAATCCATAAGATTGGCAGTGAAGAATATTCTTATGGAGATTGTGAGTGGTTTAATTGATAGCTGGACTGAAAGTTAAAAGTATAGTACCTATTAAGATCAATAGGAAGATACTGATCTTTAGAAAATATAATGAAAGCTAATGAGAGCAAAGTTTTCAATATGTGCATGATATATGGATGTCAAACATGGACCATGTTAACAAAGAAAAATATGCAAGAGTTGAAAGTGTGCCAACAAAGCAATGAAAGGAGCATGTTAAAAAATAAAAGGCAAGACAAGTTAAGACCAACACAAATCAAGACGAAGACGAAATTATAAAGGATAGACACTATAAAAGGATTAAATTGGCGATGGGCAGGACATACCATGTGAAGCAATATAGAAAAATGGAGAAAAAATATATATATAAATAATATAAAAATATATATCAAATTATAGATTTGTGTCCAAGACAAGGGAAAAGAAAACAACCCATTAGATGGGAAGATGATTTTCAAAAAGAGAGTGGACCAACGTGCAGACGAGCTGCTCTGGACAGATCACAATGGCAAAACATGAAGGAGACCTGTGTCAAAAGACAAGAGAACGATGATGAAGATTTATAATATCACTTAGATTAGAATATTAGTTAGATTAGAATGTTTATTAGATTAGAATAATACTTAGATTACAATATATTATATTGTACTAATCTTTGCATTGTTTGCAATAAAGGCTTATTCATTCATTCAAGATCAATATTGATCATTTTGAATGTGCTTCACATAGCCTTACAATATACGAGAATATAGAAAACCTAAGCATGCGAGAGAAAAGAACATCTCTGACGGAGATACAGCAAGAAGGAAAGGGAAAGCGGAGGCGTGACCAATTTTGATTTGTCGATGTGTGCGTTAGCTAGTTTATATTCAAAATATTATGTTGATATTAAGAAACTAATTCCATGCGTAGCTGACGCTTTACGACATGTCAATCAAAATTGGTTACAGTTACAATAGTTTGGCTTACCTTTTCTATTTTGCTATATCTCCGTTAAAGAATAAAGAGCCATCTATATGAAGCTAATAAAATAGCGACATTATGTGTGTATTGTATGCTCGTGAAGATACCTTATGCTACAGCTGCATAGTGAAAGTATTGTATTGTCTGCATGTGTATGTAAATCGCAATATCATAGTTCTTTATTGTTTCGACAGATGTCGTTTACTACATACATATAACGACCGAACAGAATAGTTAGAAAACTAGGTTTTTCTATTCCGTGCATATAAATACTTATTTTGTGTATATTTAAGTATAATAAATAATATTATTAGAATTCAACATGATCAAACAAAGCCAAAACTCAGTAAAAGTAATACACGTTAATAGATGTCACTGTATTCGCACACATATGTAGTTTTAGTACCGCAGACTCTCTACATGGCCAACAGCGCCAAAATGGCGAATATCAAACAGGCACTAAAGCACTTTCGCAGCCGCCAGTCCAGTAGTATATAGTAGAGGTCAGTGAGATGGCATATAAAGGCTTTTTATATGGACTATATAAGCTAGACTGACAGCATAGTCTGTATGTAAATTGTAATCGACCACTATCGCGGTCTGTCAAAATCTATATATCTATATGTATATATAAAAATGAATTGCTGTTTGTTAGTCTCGCTAAAACTCGAGAACGGCTGTACCGATTTGGCTAATTTTGGTCTTGAATTATTTGTGGAAGTCCAGAGAAGGTTTAAAAGGTGAATAAATAGGAAAATGCTGCTAAATTAAATGAAAACAACAAATTTGTTTTTCCTTTGATGTGTCCATACATAATTTCTATGAGAAAACTTATTGACGCACGGTTTGACAGTTCTGCTGTGAAACAATTTCATTACGACAGCAGGCTGCATATTTTACGAAGTAATTTGATGTTATGATATATTATTGACAAATTCATATAAAAACACATTATTGCAGAATAATAAACACTTCTACAAAAATTAACAATTTTCTATGATCTTCCTTTATTAGCCGTTTAACTTAATAATTCGGATTTCAGTTTATGTAATAAAGTGGTCGATAAAACTTGAACATGCTGTAGATTATTTAGGTTTGAAACCAGTTTCGTCTTTGAGAAGCTGTGAGGCAATAATGAGGCTCCTAGACTAATTAATAGACATAGTTGAATTGAAACCGGATGTAATAACTTAAAAACTACTATTTACTCACAAAAATCTTAAAGACAAATCGGTACTCGGCTTTATTGAAACCCTCATCAACGTCTCATAAACAGCACCCTCGAATAAATCGCTAACATACTTCGCTTATTTAAACATATATTACTGAACGAACATTTTAACGACACATTTTAACCACCTGAAAAATAATATGGACTTGATTATCACTTTTAACTCAGATTGGAAATGTTTTCTGACCATCTGGGATTTAAAGCTGCGGTAGGGTAAGTTTAAATAATATCCGGTGCGAGAGATATGTACGTAGATATATGTACAAATCTGTATACTTTAGTACGTTATATATTAACTAGTTTTTGTCTGCGAGTTCGTCTATTTAGTATTCGGCTCATATATTTGTGTGCTCCAATGATTATTTTATTTTAACGGCGGCAATGTAACTGTTAGTTATTGTAGCTGTTAGCTGTAGCTGTTAGTTATTTTTAACTTAATTCCGCGTTTATAACTTCCGACTTCCCTCAGATGTCCTGGGAACTCGGAAGCTTATACACGACATATTTAAATCATATTGAGTACAATGGTGAAAGTTAATGTTTATGTATTAATATATATATCGTTTCCTTTATACACGTCTGATGTCTTTTATATGAGACTGCATTAGTGCGGTAACAAATAGTTTAGGATATCCAAACCAAATTAAGTTCTTCCCTCATAGCAAGGGTAGTTATGTAGCACATATATACACGAAGAGGTGCACAATATAAATTTTCTTAAATATATTATAACTTCTTGCTCTGCTCCCTTATGATAAATACCCAGTTAATTTTCACATCTATTAATATAAATATAATATGTAAATGGAATTCCACGAGTCTGTTGATAATAAAAATACTATTTTTGTAACTTAATGTAATGAATTCTAACCACATGAAGTTAGGCCGTGATCTAATGAGCTCTTAGCTTTTAAAATAGCATAGCTTTTAAAGTAATGGAGTCAATCATCAACCGCCAGCTCTTGGGATACCTAGAGGAGCACCAGCTGATCAGCGACTGCCAGTACGGTTTCTGTCAGGGTCGCTCAGCTGGTGATCTTCTTGCATACCTCACCCATAAATGGGCGCAAGCGGATGAGTCGAAGAGAGAGGCGTTGGCGGTGAGTTTTGACATAGGGAAGGCCTTCGATCGGGTGTGGCATAAAGCACTTATAGCGAAACTGCCATCCTATGAGCTTCCCGATCGTAGCATCAAGCTTGTTATCAACGGTGCATGCTCCGACTTAAAGAGCATAAACACTGGTGGCCCGCAAGGCTGTGTGCTATCCCTACACTGTTTCTTCTGCATATCAATGATATGGTGCAAATCAGCAGTATTCATTGCTGTGCAGACGACAGCACAGGGTATGCTTCCTACACCGGCCGTGCCAACATGTCTCGGGATAGCGTCGACGAGAACCGGAACAAACAAGATCAATTTTATAAGATTTGTCATATTATATTATTGATAATGTTACGACACTAATATTGCTAATACCTATTAAGTTTGTAGAGAAACGCATGTTTCCTCAGTGACCTTCTCAATTTCATTTCAAGTTGACTGAGTCGTCACGGTTCATGGCGTCATTAACCGATGGTAGTGCTGCTGATTTCAAAGACAAATCTTTAAGATATCAGAGCGTACTAAAACTTCTTGAATAAAACGATATACTTTACCAGTGGGAGGCTCCTTTGCACAGGATGCCAGCTAGATTATGGGTACGACAACGGCGCCTATTTCTGCCGTTAAGCAGTAATGTGTAAGCATTACTGTGTTACGGTCTGAAAGGCGCCGTAGCTAGTGAAATTACTGGGAAAATGAGACTCAACATCTTATGTCTCATGGTAACGAGCGCAGTTGTAGTGCCGCTAAGAATTTTTGGGGTTTCTCAAGAATCCTGAGCGACACTGCATTGTAATGGGCAGGGCGTTTCAATTACCATCAGCTGAACGTCATGCACAAAAAACAGTTATTTTAAGAAGTATTTATACAACTGTATACATTTGTATATAACAATAACTTAAAGGATTATTTACATGATAAGAAAGCTTGCCCTAAAGGTATTGAGCTTAAATTAATCTTAGTAAAAATATAGTGTCAATAATTATTACATGAATTATATTATATTTAAGCAAAATGTTAAAATTGTAAGTGGAGGTGTAGTGAGTAACATAATGTATAACTATATAATATTATGTCTAATTATTGATGAACATTCTTTTTTTGAGTTTTGACTTTTGGTTGAGTTCTCGTTTGTTTTTTGTATGCTCGCACTTCTTGTGGTCGAGGGAGGCCCATGCGTCATGCTCGCGTCAGGACAGGTCGCGTAACCTGATCGAAAATTCGTAAGACAGTCGTTAAATTTATGGATGAAATTTGGTTTTTCTGAGAGATAAACTTTTTAATGTGAAATAATTGTATTAATTCTGAAGTGTTTAATTTTTTATGTAGTAAAAATTGTCATTTTTGTGTACGACAGCGCAATAAAAATATTTTATTTAATTTTAACCATATAAATGCTATCACTTTTACACTGTTAACTCACTTCTGTCGCCACTCCCGAATTGCAACCCGTTATTTTTTTAATGGGACAGTATGGCCAACTTTGAAACCACCACCATCCTAGAATATTGTATCATTTAATAATCTTCATTCATTGTCTTGACTTTTGGATTAAACTGTTACTATTGTTAACATATTTTTACTGTAGCGTGTCGAAGTATCTGTATGATGACGACAGTGTAGTGGAAAATAAAATATTTATACTCCATACAAAAACTTGAAAATATCGTATGGATTGTTAAAGTAGCACTTAGCCTACTATAGTATCAACGTAACTATAAATAAGTGTAACTCTTTTCCGCATGTCCTACAAACTAACAATAGCTAGTTGCGTTATATGTAATCACTTCACCGATACTAACAGTGAGAGTGTTTCCGACATTCTCGTCTTAATGCAGGTTACACTTGCACGCATATCTTTTGTAGCAAGAATGTTCTAGATTTTTCAAGTTCGCGAACGCGTATATTATAACGATTGCATAGTTTTAATGAAAGTATGACCATTTAGGGTTTATTTGGTACTTTTATTATATTTAGATTATTTGGGATTTTCAAGGCTGCACCTATTTGTCTTTACTGAGAATCAACGCTCTAGTTATTGGTGCCGTATGCTGCGAATACCCTGGAGGCCTGTCGCACAAACATTTATATATAAAACAGCTTAAGTTATAAAATTCTCAGCGTCTCTGCATAGTCTGCTTACAGTGCATAATGTGTTAATTTGGCCATGTTGCACGCAGAGGAGCGGTCAACCTTGAGCGTTTAATAGTGGTAGGGTAAATAGAGGCTGAAATACCTAGAGGCCGTAGTCCTAAGCGGTGGTCGGATCAAATTTCCGAAAAGCTGATCGCCATAAGCACCGAATCCCACCAGGCTACGGAGGCACCAGGCATCTATGTCATATCGACTTGAAAACACAGGGCAAAGGTGAACGTGGAACAAAATTCCTTGATAGACGCTCTGTGGACGAAAATCACATGTGAACCGTGATGTTGATATTTAAGTTGGTTGTGTTGCTCTACAAATACTCCCCATGACAGATACATACAAGACACACAGTGTAGCAATGTATCTACCGGTCTTTGACTGCAGGGACTTTATATTTTGTCATAGCTAGTATTCACTCCTATTGAATCAAATTACTGTTGATAAATTTATTTCATTGTTGCTACATTTTATTTATGTAGAAGAACAGTTTATATATTATATTCCTCACTTAAAACGCCTTATTAATTACCATCACAATTAATCTTATTTTATAAGTCGTTAAAATTTTTATAATAACGCAAAAAAATGTTAAGCAGTTTGTTTTTGTTAAGTATTGTATACGAGAATGTTTCTTGAATTATTACTATTTCGTTTACTTAATTTTAGTTTTATTATTAGGTGTATTTTCTAGTCATCTAACTCCTTTTGGTCTTAGTAAAACCACGTGCAAGAATAAACTATTGTTTTCGTAACTAAGCTCTGCAGCATTTATTAAATGCAGTGCCTTGTTAACGAGGGTATATTGCAAATATCACTCGGAAGTCGGATGTACTTTCCAAGGTTACGGTTATTAGTGGGCCGCAATCGCAGAGGCGTTTCATTGACCTCAACGCAATACCTGCAAGTTTTTTCGTTACTGGTTCGGGCCTCAGAAGTTCTTGTCTAGGCGACAGTCCCCAGTCAGCATTCTATTGAGTATGCATAGGTTTATTCTGTTCAGTGATAGGGCTTCATTCGTATTTCTGCTGCTCGTTATCAGTGCTTTGGGATGGTTTCAGCCTGTTAATTTTCTCCAGCGTTTAATTGCTTTTGCCGACTGACTGGCAATGTCATTCATTATATTTCGAGCATGTCCGTGAGTCTCCATCTGAGAATCGCTCTGTTGTTGAAGCCTTTCTTGTTTCTCTGTTGAAGAAGTATTTCTTATATTTAGACGTTCACTGTAGTTATTAACGTTCACTGCTGGACAAAGGCCTCCCTCAAAGATCTACACGATGATTGATCCTCCGCTGCCCTTATCCAACGTATTCCGGCTATCTTGACCAGATCGTCAGTTCAACTTGTGGGGGGCCTTCTAATACTGCACTACACTACACCTATTATTTTTATTTGTTTGAAAATATTTTCCTTTACGTCTAATGTTTTGAGAAAGGATTTCTCGCCATTCCGTAGAACTTATGTGTCTTTTAGCACTACTTTAGCGGCAACTACTGCCAACTATAATTATTAATAGAAGTACTGGACCCAATCGCTCGTAGTAATTTTGGTCAACGGGAGCCGAGTTGTCCGTTGGACAGTAGGTATATATGATAATATCCATCAGTCCTCAATTTATTAAATTTGTAATATAAACATAAAACTGTTTAATTTTCTGCCTTGCAATTACTGTTAATAGCAAAATCTTTCTTCTCTTTTCTCTGCATAAATCAAAGCTACGACAAATCTCGTACTATTTCATTCACGTAACTAACAAATGGATCCGATGATTTCGCTTCACGTATATTACAAAATTATTATTTAATGTACTTATTATCATTCATCGCCACAAGAACTCATAAGACATTGTTACTTTTATTTTCAATATGAATGGTAATGGCATTTTGATTGTACCGACAATTTAATTGCACTCAGAATATTCACTTTCATTTTCATGGGAAAATACTTGCCATAAAGAACAATTGGCAAAGACAATGTGAGCGACAATCTTAGAAAATCTCAGTATGTTAGATTTACTTTTTCTAAAAGCTAAGTCGCTGACACAAATCAAAGTACCTTTGTGTTGATGCTTTTATATTTCTAACAGAACCTGTGACTAGACTAGGCTTGACTCTGAAAAACACGAAAAATATATTATTAGATAAACCTCGTCATGGAACAAGCTTGCAATATCTTTCTCAAGATGTCGAGACATAATGTTGAAATCATCTGTCATTAAACTTGGAATAAATGAGCGTATGGGCGACCCGACTGGGTGACCAATTTTGATATTAGTTGATTGGCTTCTTGGATTGAGCTTCACTTGGCTCTCTGAATGGCGATGAATTTTTGTGTCTTCCAGAGGATTTGTGATTGGTTTAGATTCTCAATCCCGCCCATATAATATAATTCTCCTGCTCATGTGTATGTTACCTAACGGCTGTACCGATTTTTCAAATTTAAGACATAAACTTATTAGGACTTTCCTGCGAACTGTTCTATTTCATCCCCATGTAGGTCAAAGATTAAAAACGTTAGAACTACCATTTTTTACATTGTATTTAGTGCCTTAATACATTTCATGATTTTATTTCAGAAAATGACGATTTCCTATGCAAATTTTCGTCCCTTATTTCATCCTGTTCATGTCCTTTTTTACAACAATAGTAGCTTATGTCTTTTCCCAAGGTATTGTCTATCGTTTGTACCAAATATAATCAAAACCGAATTCGGACTTAGGCGTGAAAGCGTGACTTTGTTTGGACTTCCATGCGAACTTTCATCCCCTATTTCATCCCCACACAAATCGAATTTTCAGAAACGCTAGAGCAAGCTTTCCTTTTCCAACCTCTTTTCTAATCTGTTGTATTAAATTCTGTGAGTGTAAGTATCTGCATTAAATTTAATCAAAATCGGTTCAGTGGTTTAGTCGTGAAAGCGTAACAGACAGATATAGTTCGCATTCATAATATTTATAATATATATATAAATTAATTTCAAAAGATAAATAACATTTAAGTTTTATTAAGATAAGATTACGTCATAAAAAATAAATAAATGCTTTTAAATTTCTAACAGAACCTATAGCTATACTAGGCTAGTCATGGAACTAGCTTGCAATATTTTCCTCAAAATATCGAGACATAACGCCTTACTCGTAGTATTCGCGTCCATTTCTGCCATGAAGCAGTAATGTGTAAACATTACTGTATCAGTCTGAAGGGCACGGTAGCTAGTGAAATTACTGGGCAAATGAGACTTTGCATCTTATGTCTCAAGGTGACGAGCGCAATTGTAGGGCCGCTCAGAATTTTTGGGTTATTCAAGAATCCTGAGCGGCACGGCATTGTAATGGGCATGGCGTATCAATTATCATCAACTGAACGTCCTGCTCGTCTCGTTCCTTATTTTCATAAAACAAAATCAAATCATCTGTCAGTAGACTTAGAATAAACGAGCGACCCGACTGCCTGTTAATGTGTATATTAGTAGATTTGTCAATATGTATCGTACACACTGACAAATCAACTAATATCAAGCTTCTTTCTTGCTGTATCTTCTTTAGTAGATGTTCTTTCTTTCTATTGCACGTCTTGTTAGTGTATTCGCTAGTATTACAATATACTCTATGGTAAGTAGTATTCTCATACGGATACGATTTCGGCACTTCCAAGCTTAAAGCTTGATTGTCCGTAGTCGGCGAGTTTGACTTCAGGCACTTTCCCGTCTTCCCCTTCTTATATTTAAAATATTCCCCCAAAAGCTTTTAGAAGTTAGAAGATCGCTTGACTCATTCAAAGATATGGAATGAAGCTGAAACTGGGAGAAATCATTTAAGATTGTACGTACCTCACGTTAAGGTCTCTTTTTCTTTGTTTCTAATGATTGTGATGGTCAACTTGAGAGCCAGTGTCGCGAAACGACTTGACGTTGCAATATAAATGGAAGTTAGTCTAAATTTCTTTATCATACTTTGTCCCACTTTAGTACTGTTTGGTCTTGTTCCGCTGTGCATAATGAACAACAAAATTTGGGTGAGTACCTAAAGTTACTATATTTCTTACGTGTAATTTCCTGTATATGAATATATTTCTTTAAAAATGTAACATAAATTGCCTTTAATTAATAACCGCAAACCTTTCTCACTTTTTATCCAATTTATATGACTGTCTTGTATTATTTCATATTCGTTTAGATGTCAACAGTTCTTCTATGAAATATGTTTTAACGTATATACGTAATTTATTAACAAAAGAGAATGTAGCTTTTTAATATGCAACTAAGACGTAACTATATCATTAAATTAATAATTCTAATAACAATTTGTGCGTGGTTAAATATACCAATAGTAAACGTCTGTATGTTGGTACTCCGGAACTATAACAAAAAACAATCTCAACGTTATGAAACAGAATAAGCAAAAGAATCACAACCAAGTGAGAGGCAAAACAAAGTTTTATTTTTTGTTGAAAGTGCTCGCTTACAACATTATTGGAGAAGTCAGACATACTAATAGTTTCTATTTTTTATGAGAATTATTCAAAAGTCGGGATGTCTTCAGTTTACACAATTTTTTATGACAAACAAATGGATTGGATTGGAAATGGAAACAGGTTTATACATCAATAAGTAGGTAGTTATATTACGCTATCATAAGGGTTGTGTCGACACGTAAGTAAATAAAATTAAATGTTAATTTATTACAATTAATGAAATACATATTGTTATGCCTCTTGGCTTTTATGAGTAGGTTTGTAATTTAAGCTTTTTGTTATTTTGATGTTATTTCATTGGTGCACTACTGAATGCTTAAAAAACCAAAACACTAAGCCTAAGTAGCGAATGTCTTTTCTCTTGCGAAGTACTTATTAAATTTTTAAAGATTTCATTACTAAAATTTTTCTCTAAGCTCTGACCGACGTTGAATAAATGATTTAGTTCAGAACGTGCTTTTAAATGGAGAGTTCATTAGGTCCAACATAAAATTCAGACATATTCTATACGATAGCAATATGGACATCATATTTGGAGGGTTTTGTATACAGTGTATGGAAATATATATTATTTATTTGCAAATATGTTTAGTGTATTACTTTATAAAAATTGTTTCATTATGTTTTTTTTGGAAACATGTAATTGTGATAGTTATTTCACAAAGTTTTCATGTTCACTTTGCAATTTTTTAACTAGCAGGCTGTTATGTGAAAATCGAGTTATTAAATTAATTATCTGCTTACTTTGCATAGTGAATACTAATTAAACGTTATATAAGATATTTTTTACAGTAAAATACTTACTATTTGTATCTATTTTGTTGTTTTTAACTTTAAATTAGAATCTGTTTCTGCTTACAATCTGCTTTGTGTTAGATATTGTCTGAACCCGCAGGCCGAAGCAGTGACTTACAAAAAAATCAGGTATAGAATAGGTATTGAATTCTGGTATGGATTTTAAGGTCGCAATATACTAAGAAAGATCGCATTCAGCGTCGCTCGCTGATACGCAATAAAATACATGAAAGTCCATGTGCCAAAACTTCCTAACGGGCGTTTTCAATAACCTATCTATCCTTAGTTTAACTTATTAGACGTAGACAAATCTATCCTTTTACGCTTACTTACATTTCAATAACCTATTGACAGATAGCATTGGACTATGACTATATTGGACATAACTATGGATAGATAAAATCTTGTCATTAAACGGTGACAGCAATGTATCCGTAAGTTAAACTAAGGGTAGATAAGTTATTGAAAACGGCCGTTAGTGATATTATACTCAGATAGTTACTCAGATACTATTACCTATTACAGATAGCTAATCTTAATATATTCTTTTTAGTTACTATTCGCGTGTGCGGCTGCAATTACGTCATTTGTCGAATGCGGCGGTCACGGGGGTGGACACAAGAAAGTCATAATCCATGTTCCACTGTACGTGAAGCATCATCACCACAAGCATACAATCGTGAAGCATGTTCACCACAAGAGTGGGGGCGGTGGTGATGACCACTACGAAGTGCTTGGCTATACCTACGGCGAGCCCAAGCCAGCCCCGCATTTTGGAGGAGGTTTGTTTATGATTTTCTTAGTCTCACTAGCTTCAAGAAAGATCATGTCATAAACGGCAGCGTACGAGAAAACTACGATCATTATTTATTCATCTTACATCACAGAACGGCACCCCAGCAATGATGCCAGCAATCACTTAAACATAATTTAGAATTTATGGCATACCTTCCAACCAAATAAAAATATTTTAAATTTACTGTACGTAGCCTATTGAACATCTAGAAAGGATAGGCGACTTAAACTCTAGCCACAGCTGTGTATAAACGCGAACTAAAGTTCTTCCAAATTTAAAACTTTTTGTCTTTTCTTACCGTTGTCACTACAGAATTACATGACAGGGAGAAGTAATTTTAAACTTTTCATCTCGTTTAATAATAATGCAGTAGCTAACTAATATGATAAACTGTAACATCGTCTAATTCACAGACATGGACCCAAATAGATGCCACGCATATGTCCTTCGCGTGTCAAAAAAGAACAAAAAGAGGAGCAATGCTCTTCCTTTGACGCTTTTATTTTATTTTTTATTATGATTTATGATACATTGCCGATTTTAGTAATAAGCAATACTGACTATTGATGTACTGAAAACGTCAACTAATGATGACGTGAGTGGCTAAACGTTAGGCTCGATGCACTGGCATTTTTAACGACGTCACAGTAGGTACAAAAAAAGGGCACGCTTGGTTTTCACACCGACGGAGGGATTTGCGTTATCTATTTGTCTATGATCTAATGAACTAATGTTTATCGTGGCGAATAAACAAATTACATAGCATTAAAATTATAGGAGACAGAAAGCTATAGTATGAACCAAGTAAGCAATTGTTATAAAGTATAATGACATAAAACAGTAGACTCCATGTTATTTTAACTATCAACTTTAGTTAAATAAAAAATAAAACTTAACCATGTACCTAATTTTTAAAATTGTTTGAAACAAATCATAGTGTTATATATAAATCCACAGTTTGGATGATATCTCTTACAAGTATAAAGATAAATAATTCCTGGTCTAAATCTAACCCTAAGACCATCGAAATTACTTAAGTACCACACTGGTCTAATGGAAATCGTATCTGCCTATCAACACATTACATAATACTTTTCCATGCCATATTCGTATGTGTGACATTTAAAAACACTTTATTTAATGTAAAACAATGCCTGAGACTATATTTACAATACTATGATTACATTATTTTTATGACAATATGAGCAGGACGATTAGCTCAGGATTCTTGAAAAACCCAAAAATTCTTAGCGGCACTGTAATGGTGCTCGTCATCTTAAGACATAAGATGATAAGTCTCATTTGGCCAGTAATTTCATTAGCAACGGCGCCCTTCAAACCAAAACACAATAATGCTTACAAATTACTGCTTCTCGGCAGAAATAGGCGCCGTTGTGGTACTCATAATCAAGCCGGCATCCTGTGCAAAGGAGGTCCAACTGGTAAATGAAAATTATCATTACGGGGAAGTGTACCAAGAACACTGGCAGCATTTCCGCGTTGGATATTTAGGCTGATCCTGTGACCGAAATAGCTGCAAGCACTTAGGTTACCAGTAGCCCTATTGCGGCTCGTAGATAGAACATTGTACAATTTTTTAATTTAATGCAGTTTTAACTGATGTACTCCAGGTTACTCAAATATCTACTTATATAATATGACCAGGCTTTGATCAATATCTATTAATCCTCCAGTGGCTAATAATGATAAGATTACACATAAATTATTTATAGAATGGAAAGTTCTTTTAAGATATTTTAAGAGAGTTTTTTTTCAACTTAGTTTTTAATACCAAAATTTAATTCAACATAAAGATAATGTTGCTAACTTTAAATAGATAAACTATTATACTTAATTGTTTTATGCAGATTATTTTGTTTTGTAATTAAACACTATTTACTCATCAGGTCACGGATGGAGTGCAGCTGAAGAGAGCCAGGATCACGACAGCCCAGTGAGCTTCGACGGTGGTAATCATGGGAGCTACTCCATTGACTCAGGAGATGACTATAGCCAACATGGGTACTGACTGAGTAACATTATCTGACCTCAGCCACCACTGATATATTGTAAATGCTCCATTCACTTGGCAATTAAGAAGGAAATGATTTATTCGGAGAAAGATTAAGAAGAATCATTAAAACGGTTGTGTTGTAAACGCACCAAGAGTTCCTTAGCCAATCAATATTATAAAATCTGTCTATCTCTTCCTTAGCCAATCAATATTATTAACAAAAGGAAATATTGAAGTTTTTAAGCACAAATCTTTGTTCAAACAATTGTTATATTGATTCATAATAACAGTAACCACAAGGTTTTTTGTAATTCTTCGAGTGCGGTAGTTTAGTGAAACCGAATACCGATTCGTTCAATCGAGTCCTTCAAATTCAAAGAAACTTAATTCAAATAGGCTTAAGCGCATTTGAAACCTCATTATAAATATTTTATTTAAATTACGGAATCTACCATATGTTCGGAAAAAGAAGAGCTCATGGGAAGAACATAAAAGAAACTCAACGACCGCTCTTTCAAATCAATGAGTACGAGTACTCGTATTTTACAGTATTTGTTAAGCTTTACAAATTAGTTCGTAGTATCTAATACTTAAATCTTGTTCAATAATTAAACATTCCTTATTCCTAAAATTATACTTATCCATCTAGAAAAGAAATAATTCCTCTAAGTTCTGACTGCGCAGTGAATTCCTAGGGCGTAATTTAAGATCGTAACTTAATACAAGGTAGAAAGTACGCTATCTGATGACATATTTGTTAGATAAATTAATATATAAAATATAACTTTTTCTAATAACTTTCGATACAAATCATGATTTAGTGCGCTGTAAATCATATGATATCTTCATCAAGCTTATTTCAATCGTCTATGCCGCGCAGTATTATCAAGTGTAAATATATAGGTTCGTTTGATTTAATGATTCGAAAATTTTATTTGATAGAAATGCATTTAATAATTTCAATTGCTAGGTACAGTGAAAGTTAATTATAATTTTGCAAATGGAAGAAGTATTATTAATTATAAACATAAAGTATTTTATATATATTGTTGTTTATAAACGCTATATTATGTAGAAATTAAGTAAATTGTTGTATAGTTTTAAGTGTTTTTAGTAAATTGTTGTTTTGTTAATCTGGATTTTTATTAAAGGGCCAAATTATTAAATGAACATTTATGTAAGTATTTAAGGCCGTTGGTGTGGAACGCACTTTGGGTTGACATTCTGACTCCTTCCCATGTCCGAACTACTTCAGATGGTATTAATGTTGCTTCGCAGCCAATGACAGCAAACATTTCAAATGTCCGATGTCCATCTCAGTTTTATCTGGTCAATCAGTATATAGTTTTGTCTGAGGACTACTGGAAACCAAAGTGCTGGCAGCTATTTCAGCCAACGGATTAGCCTAGCTATCCAACACGTAATTGCTGTCGGTATCCTTGGTCACTTCCTCGCAGTGATACTCTTAACATCATAGTAAGTATTGTACTTAGTTGTAAGCTTAGTTAAAGATTGGTCTCCGCTGCGCTCCCACTAGATGCTGCACTACTAAGGAACAATAGCATTTTTAATACAACAACTATTAGATGCTTGTGTGCGTGGTATCTTGAACTCAATGGCATCTTATAAATTTTGTAACATACGCTTCATGTATTTTAACATTGAAATAAATTAAATACAATATACTTACTGATGATATGTGATCCCAGTATCTTTCTTATTTCTTGTAGTATTATTATTACAAAGTTTTAATTATTAGCAAAGTTTAACAGAAAATGTAATACGTCAAGACTGGCTTGAGTAAGCCCACTTGGGCGTAGTATTAGTTGCCGCACTTTGCGACCACGCCTGCTTAATCGAAGGTTGTAAGCATTGTTTTGAATAAATGATAATCAGTATTTATGTAGGCAACAACTTCGATAAAAGGTATGGACAAACGCAATGACAACTATACAAAAATGACATCTGTCATTTTGCTTCGCACATACACATTCTGGCTGCATCATTCTACTTCTATCGTGTGGTCTTAAACACACCGTTTTTTAAACATTATTTTAACCAACCTCATTTAAAACACTATAACAGCTGAAACACGGTTCTGAAAGAAATTTTCTCGATATAAAATATACGAAAGTAAACCTTTGTGCGACGCCAATTTGAAGATTTTGATGACAAAATTATTTTTAAGTTCAATATGACCTGTACTGAATTTTACTGAAGCATTATAGGAACACAATTTTTTTAAATTGTATTATAACAAAAGAAAAAATAATCAGGTCATTACATCAACGCTTTTACAGTATTGGGGTGAAAGGGTAATCCCTTACTAAGCGTTAAGTCTTTTCACTTCAATATATTATTTTGAACGTATGCTTTTAAGATGGAATATTTCTTTTCGGTACCTTTACAATTTATAAAACACCAACACAAGTGCACCTCTATTTGCGAGAAAACTAGGTGTGGATTTTTTTTTGAGAAAAGTGAGGATGACCTTATGGTAAGTGATACGCCCTACCCATTATAATGACTCCATTCTTTAGGCCGCACACACACGCCGTTCAGGGTTCTCGATTGAACGTAAATTCCGATATAAGATGTTTTGTCTCATTAGGCCAGTTATTTCACTAGCTGCAGCACCATTCAAATCGTAGGAATACTGGCCCAAACAACACTATACAGTTTAGCTGGCTTTGAAACACCCATGGCCTAACAAACGCAGGCATGAATCAAAATTAAATTTGAATTTGAATTGAAATTGAATTTTTATATGTCTTCAGTCCATTTAATTCAACCCACTCTGGGCTTATCCAACTGGGCAACTCCAATATGGGCTTGGTAGAGTATTTTCCATTCACCTAAAATGATGGAATTCGGCCACCAACAAGGATATAGTTATAGCATATGTGAAAATAGAGTCCCAAAATGAGTATTTATGTTTGAAATAAAAATAAACAAATTCAAAAATCAAATATTATTCAAATTCAAATATTTTTGTTCAAATTATGACTAGACATCAGAACGGGCTCAAGAAACTCAGCGGGTTTTTCTTTTTTTAATATGATTTCGTTACAATCAAATCTAGAATTTAAATAGCCTGAGAGCGGTCGCTCCATTCCCAATCTGTGGTATCATTAACGAAGTCATTTAAGTTAGGCCTCAGGCCTCGAAAAAATTACAGGCGGAAGAATATCATGATCTTTAATATTCCACGCTATTGCCGTACGGTTAGCGCTTTATTACAATGGGAGTATGTAGCCAGAAGCGCCTAAATAAAACTGTAGGCTAAATGTAAATTGTAATATTTAATTGTTTTATCTATAGGGAAGTTCGTTTTATCAAATTCAAATTCAATCAATTGATCTTATTTAACTACCAGAAAACTCAAGTTTGCGGATTAATCCTAACAAATTATCACTATCGGAAGCAATGCTGCAATACTGCAAGCCAGCCACTAGAATGAGGGCTCTACAAGGCACAGGCTCAGTTACTTAGAGTAGAGTAGAACTGTTAACTCTAGGCTGGTACAGTACTAGTTCCAACCACTTAACAATATGCACCGCAGATCTGCTAGAATTTACAAGGTTTCAGTCACTAACCTGTATAACTACTACTGGACAGGCTGTTGCATATGTTTGACAGCAAAAAAATTTGTGCCTATTTGAAGCGCCACTAGCGAGCGTCCAGAGAACTAATTTTGTCGCATAATACAAATGGCTGCGAAGGAACGTACAATACTCTGAAGTATTTTTGAATTTGAATTCATTCATCATCAAGAATCAACGTAATAAAGTACACATTTTTTTTTTGTAAATAGTTTCCTACCATCTATCGATGTTTGCTGAGGTTGTCATGACTAGTTTTACTACCGCAGACTCTCGTTACATGGCCAACAGTGCCAAAATGGCGAATGTCAAACAGGCACAAAAGCATTTTGACAGCCGCCAGTCCAGTGGTTTAAAGTAGAGGTCAGTGATTTCAGTACTCTGTGAATCTCGTCTTGACGTTTGGTAGAAACGTAGCTTTATTGTTTGTTTTCTACCAAATTCACGGGGAGTGTTTCCAAGAGCTGTTCAAACCTAAATAACCCTGCCCAAGGGCAGGGCAATTGTTGTGCGACCATGTAATTCAATAATTACATGGTCGCACAACACTCCACAAACATTAATATCGTCACCAACAATCTGGATGTGTGGCATTCCTCCACAGTGCATTTCGAAGGAACTTTTGTGTATGTTATAAAGGGCTGGCAACGCTCTAGTGATTCCTCTAGTTATCTAGGAGAGGATGTTGGTCGTGACAACTAATGCCTATTTAATACGTCTTTTAAAAACATCTACACGAACAGCCAAGTCAACCGAATGAAGCTTCGTCCTGACACTCTGCGTTTATTTTTATAGCTTCTATGGTCAACTTGTTGTATCTGTTACAAAAATTATTGTAAAAACATGGCCACTGAGTTTCTTGTATTTTCTTGTTACGAGCTCTACTTATCCCAACAAAAATTAATAGGTTCAGTAAATTAAATAGCAAATATAATGATGAATTCAAATTTTCAAACGTGCCTTAGTTGAACTTGTTTCGTCTTTCCTCACCTACTCATTAGTTGTTACTTTAAAATAATATTGACTGTTCATTGTCAGTACATTTATGAATATGAAACGTTGTAATAATAAACAAGATGCAAACGTAAATTTTCTTCTTTTTGTGACTAAATTGCGCAATTTAATATTTCTTTGTTATTTAATGGTTACGTTTCAAGTTAACACTTGCGCAATGTCGGAACTTTGGTATTGGAGCGTGGTGAATTTGATTTTAGACTTTTTGGAGACCTACATAATAAATACGATACTTTGTGTGTGACTGAATACAATTCTATTATATTCGGAGTCTCTACCTATTGAAAAATCAATATTTAACTTTCCTTTTACATATTGTTCGAACAATCGTATTTTAAATATAGAATTGTGTTGACTCTAGCCAATTATATCAATTATCGATGGCGGATGGGCTGATTTGTAGCTACACTTACAGAAAAGAGCTCTTTGCTCAATCTTTATACAATTAGCGTTATACTAAGCACTGTTGATTTTTAATAGTGTTTCATTACATTTTTAATAAATTTAATTGTTGTATTTTGTATATATTTACAATCCATTAATGGATTATAAGTAAATTAATTATATTATTTAAGTATATCTTAATACAATTACTCCCAGTTGTACGCCTGTAAATCTGATGACGATACACTACATGATATTCAAAAATGTGTGACGGAAATAACAAACTCAAATAATATTTTATCAGTTTAATTTATCACTAATAACACCAAACAAAAACAACTTATCCTATACAATGGTTAAATATTTAATCTATCTAATCTTTGTCATTTATTTTTATTGTCATTTCGTCCCTTTGTCTATATTATTAGAACTCATACTTAGTATAAATGCTTAGAACTAAACTAAAGATGATTTAACTCCAAATTTTACCTAATATTCTACTGTTTCAAGACCCCCAGTCTTCACAGACTCCTGGAACCCTGCGACTCTTGAAAAAGAAACTGGTGTTTCATCATTTAAGCCACCAGATGTTGCCAACAGAGCCCTACTCCCCATATCGCTTCCGATGATAACATTTGCCACGTCATCGAAACCATTCGTACCCTCTATATGTCCTGAGAATTCTTCAGGTGCACTTGGTTCCTTAACATCATTGTTTGTAAATGTTTCTAAATTTGAAAATGCTGTTGGTACAATTGATGCAGCAAAAGGGTCATGATTATTAGAATTCTGGCTACCTTGGTGGGGGAGGTCTGTGAAATCATGCTGAGGTGCTGCAGCTGCATTTCTTATAAAACCATATGTACCAGAAAATGTTTGAGGCAATGTATTAACAGCTGTAAAAACATCATCTTCATCATCGTTCCCCTCTTCTGTTACTTGGTAGCCGTGACCTGTGTTCGGACCAGCACCTGGTATGGCACCTGGCAGTGAATCAAATACTTTCACTTGCTTGATTGTGTGGACAACGCCCCGAACTTGCGGAATGTTCTGACCGGATGTAAGAGAAGGAACATCATGGTTGTATGTTGGAGTGTACTCAAAATTCGTGGATGGCGGTTCGTAATTTACAGCTGGTGGTTCGTAATTTACAGCTGGTGGTTGGTAATTTACAGCTGGTGGTTGGTAATTTACAGTTGGTGATTCGTACTGAATAGTTGGTGGATCATAATTTACCACTGGAGGTTGGTAGTTGATGGAGGGATAGTCATGCTTTACGCCGTGACCGTGATGTCCCTGGTGACCGTGATGACCATGTCCACTAGAATGCCCTTTAGATACTGAATGCGTCGAAGTTTTTTTGTGATGATGGTGGTAATGATGACCGTGTGGGATATGTGGCTTATGATGGTGGTGGTGATGATGATGCTCCTTCTTTGGTTTGTGGTGATGATGATGAATCGTTATTACTTTTTTATGGTGATCATGGTGTATGAACTCCGGAAGATGTATTTTCAAATTGACACTGTAAAAAAAAATATAATAATAATTTATATTGCAATTTTATGACGGATACATACAGATAACACAAAAAACTTTCATATTATTGATGTATTCGTTCGCAAATTAATAAAAGCAATATAATTGGAAATTCATTCGCTATGCGTCAATTTTTCAACGATTCACATCATATTAATATAAATAACATATGAAGTTTGGGTCTTACTGGTGTTTTCCTCCGTGGCCTCCTGCCTCTCCCTCCACAAAGAATATCACTAACACCGACAAATATCTCAACACATCCATTTCAACTGTTCTTTCTTCAATCACAGAATATTCACATTGTCTTTAAGTAAAATAGTCTATCAGTTTTTATATACTTTGTAAGGTTATTGTAACAGCGCCAACGGGACCCGACTACGGTTTGATAGCAAAACACTCTGAAATGACCATTTATCTCATTTCACTTAAATAAACCAGTAATGTCTACAAAACGACCACATCAGCCTTTACCAATCAACCATGCCAACTGCCGCTATTATATTGCGCAAGATTCGCCCTTATTTTCATCGGTATTGATATCATATTGCATTGCATGAAAAGATAGTACAGACGAAGTCTTTTTTCACCCGTAATAGTATTTCGTTGGCGTTCCAAAACAACGCATTCGAAGGCTTGGTCGATGCTGTAACTATATTGCATGTTATTATTGCTTGAAATGCGTACTGACCATTTCCGTTAACAGCGCAACGCTTAGGTTATGAGATAATTAACTGGTAGATTCACAATGTAGATAAGTGATGATCATGCGATTCCTATTTTCAATTCGACCATATAATAATATACGAAGCTATGAGAAGTTGTAAGTACATATCCGGAGCTCAGAAGCATAAGAGCGGATGCATAAATCCACCTAAATGTTGTTTTGTAGTTTACGAAGATAAGCGATTCTAGCTCTTTCTAAAGCTCTTCAATACGCAAATGTATTTTCCTCCTCTCGAAAAAAAAAATCTGTCTAAAGCAGTAACACTTGTATTTCTAATTTCCATACTTATATTTGCAAGCGCATAATGTTGGTTGTGAATACTTTTTATGAATCTAATGATAAGCCGAAATACGCGTTGTTTTTTAAAATGTGGCATGGTGCTTCTTATCCAATGACGTTCTATACATAAACGGTGACAGCACGGTATCCGTAACTAGAGATACGTTATTGAAAACGGCCGATAGACAATGCACGTTATACAAAATTAAATCCGTAATATGGCCCATGCCACAAATGACACCGTAGTAAGCTTGGACTGCTGTCTATACATTTCTGCGTTTACTCCAGTTTTTTAAAATATTATTGGTCAATAGGCAGTAATGTAAACACTTTTTCAGTTTAAGCTGCGTATTTTGAATTTAGAACCCGATTTGGACAGCGACATCAGTGAAGTAGCAGTTAGGTATTTTTTTAAACCCCAGACGAAAAAGAGGGTTGCTATAAGTTTTACGTTTGTCAGTTTGTCCCTATTTTCTGATCATAACTTAGACAAACACTCAAATATAAAAAATTTATCTGCACAAAATAATTCGGGAAACCGGTTTTTAAAATGTTTAGTTCCCTCAAATAAGTTTAATTTGTTAAATTTTGTCTTTGAGACATAGAAATCTTTTCCAGGGTATCTGTTTGGCGTTTGTAGTGTAAGCGGACACCAACATATCTTGGTATGGCAACATTTGTCAAATTATAAATATGGCTCATTGGACTTTTGTATATGCGTCAACTTGACTAAATTGACAAAATATATTGACTTTCGAAAGAGATTTCAATACTATTAAAGTTAAAAAAGTTTTATCATACTTTATGGGTATGAATTTAAAAACGCTTAAATCTTTTAGTGGTGATATAAAAATCAAACTCGAGGAAATGATTCGAGCAAATGCAACTTATATAATTTGTAACATTCTTCACATCTCTCTTTTACTACCAACTGGCGCCAATTCTCTTTCACTATCTCGTGAACGGAAAACCTGAAAAAGATAAATAAGTTATTACTAGGTTACGATACGTCTGTGATACCATTTAAATAGCACTAGTTTCTAAATGTTCACGTTCTTGTAAGCCGTTCATATTCACTGCTAATGACTTTCTGTGCACAAAATACAATATTCTTCTAAGGCTAAGGGCCCATAAAAAAGACTCTATTGCCAATGACTTTCCCTACAAAAAATACAATAATATTACTAATCACTGTTCACTGGGCCTTTAAAAAAAGAGCGACTCTATAGTTTTCATTTCTGACTGTGTGCTTGTCGCATCCTTTCATATGTCATCTCCTGACAAGCGGAGAGAAAGGGATGTGAATACTTGTCAATAATTGTATTCTTTTAAACTGGTATTTTTTTAACTTGTCATATTTAATGAAAAAATATTTATTTTACTAAATTATTTACGCTTTTTGCCAACCCATCTTATAAGATGGGTTGGCAAACGTATACGAATAAAACAATCTTACCGGTGATAAGTTACACCATCTTTTTTTTTAAAGCATACTTAGACTTGGTGATTGACACACAGTTGACACATGACTAAAGAGAAAAGTGTGCTTAGATTGTCTTTGAGCACACTTTTGCGTTCCGCTATCAGACTGCGAATGAAATGCCCATATGTATTGAACTTGCGCCCGTTCTCCTCAAGCCTGAGGCAGTCTATTTTGAATGGGTTTTTGACGTTCCATAAGTGATTTTGAATAAAAATATTTGAATTTATATTTAATGTAGGATATTAATTAAGAATTAATCATATAAAAAAGTAAAATTAATTAAAGAAAATTTGGAAAATTCCTTCGTGAGCTATATTTTTATAGTATGTAAAATTAAATTGTATTAAATTCATTAAAATGTGAGATTCTTTATGCTTTTATGTGTTAAATTATGCAGTTATACATAGGCAAGCATCAATTAAGCGTGAAATTGTGATTTTCTTTTTTAAACACAACCTTTCTTTTTTACAGTATTAGGTGCCAATATTGCGTCCAAAGGTATCAAAAAATATGCGTGTAATCGTGTGCACTATTCATAAGTCGAGATACTAGAGATGCCTTGTCGTGTTCGTGCAGCCTACGAACACTGCGTCTTCCGGTACGTAGTCGCCATACGAGGACTTTACTGCCCCAACGGCCATCTGTCCATCGAGATATAAGGAGCGCCAAAGATTTGATGCGGAATATGTAGACGAAGTAGAACGAAGAAGATTCTGAATCACCTAATTATGCCAAAATAATTTTGTTCATACAAGTCGTTGTTTCAGACCAAATTCGTCCGCAAATGCTCACCTTCAGGACACAACAGTCGTGATACGAAGTGATGTGGAGAAGCTTTAAGACTGAGATCTATTCAGCTTACTTAGACTTTGCTCAGACTTTACTTACAAGAAACTTAACCAAGTGTGAGCTTAACATATACTTTGATTTCGTTTATAATACTCGTATATTCATTTGACAACTGAAATTATTCTGAGCTGAAGCTAAGACAGCCTAATGTAAAAGTCAAGTTCGCGTTTTATCACAATCAGCTAAGTTTTTCGTAAGTTAAGTCTGAGCAGTCTAAGTCCACTTTACAGATCTCAATGTAAGAGTTTTTCAAAGTCATGTTTATCATGCTGAGATAGCAACATAAACAAATTGATAGCATGACTAATACACACTCAGTCAAGATTATTTAAACAGCCTATTTCTGCCGTGAAGCAGTAACGTGTAAGCATTACTGTGTTTACTTAACATCTTATGTCACAAGGTGACGAGCGCATTATAGTACCGCTCAGAATTTTTGGGGTTTTTCAAGAATCCTGAGCGGCACTGCATTGTAATGGACAGGGCGTATCAATTAACATCAGCTGAACGACCTGCTCGTATCTTTCCTAATTTTCATTTAAAAAAAAGATGAGCCCGGTGATAGAGTCCTTAATTATAGTAGAGAGTAGGGATAGAGGTACTTAGTGATGTGGTTCCCGTTCGGGTACGGTACCCATAAAATGCTATTTTATTTCAAGAACAAAATATAAAATTGTAACATAATTAGGCAAGACCTATTACTATTCATAGTTAGGTACCTATTCTTGTCATTAAAAGAAAATTAACGAAAAGTATGTACACTTTACTTGATGAATTTTTTTAATTGATAAAATCCGTTAGAAAGAGCTCTGTGTCTATAATTTACAACTGCATTAAATGAACTTAAGGTGGGCGTTCTCACGTATTATGGGCCATAAAGCTATTATTAGTGGCTTCGATTAAAATAAGGGTGTAATAAAAATCCAAGTATCGACATGATAAAAAGAGTAAAATAAATTATTCCCGCACGATGTGATACAGCGTATCGAGTGTCTCGTGTATACAGGATGTAAGTAAATAATTATTTGAATAGCCTTTTTTAAAACTTCAATGGCCTTTTACGGGGATAGTTTTTAACCGACTTCCAAAAGGAGGAGGTTCTCAATTCGAACGGTATTTTTTTTATGTATGTACACCGATTGCTCTAAGATTTATAATCCGATTAACGTTATACTTCTTTAGTTGCACATACAAATAATATTAGTGGTAAAGGTTTGCATAAGAGGTGTATTAAATTAAATTTTTAGTAATTTGATACTTTTCAGTTTTTGAAGTCGGTTTTTTAACGTAATTCTCGTTTATTGAAGTGAAACTTTTATTACATCGTCTCACTTCTACACTCACTCGTCGGTAACTTTTTCGTCTGTGTGTTGCATGTCGCGTGACGGTCCGGCGGCTCCTATAGTTCGCAGCAGCTGGCCGTGTAGTGTATAGACTATTACTCATTTGTGCCAGTGCTCTACGCTATTTTCTTTGTTTTTGTCAGCGTTTAATGTAAATATTACTCCAAAAATTATTAGTTAAAATTCTATAATGTGAAAAAAAAGTTGCACTTTTACCGTGATTTCATAAAACCACACAATCCTTTTTTTCTACATAATATTAAAGTCAAAACAACGTTAGCCGCGTTGGGTATTTTTTGGTGGGGGAAAATCTTATGGGTTGGCGTCATGACATGTATAAAATAAAATATATACAAATATATATATTCTTATTATATAAGGCTACTGGAAACCCAAGTGCTGGCAGCTATTTCGGTCAACGGATCAGCCTTGCTACCCAACGGGGTAATGCTGCCAGTATTCTTGGTACGCTTCCACGTAATGATAGTTTTAATTTTATGTAGTCGTAGTATTGTAAATATAGTTATAAGATTTGTTTTGATTAAATAATGACCTTATTATATATTATATATATATATATCAATTTTTGTATGTATGATGAGTTCGGGTCACCGAAATGCTTATTATGCCGAACATTAGTGCTGTGTATGTCTTATAAGTGAAATTGAATGCTACTAGTGAAGTGTTCATTTTCTATGGAAGAGAGGACAAACGAGCGTACGGCTAACCTGGTGTAAAGTGATAACCGCCGCCAAAATTCAACAGCAGAGCAAATGCAAGAGCGTTGCCAGCCCTTAAAAAAATGTGTGTATACAATGTGTATTTACTGTGTATTGTTGGAATAGTGTTTGGTTTGATTAATCTATTACGCAATTAGAGGCAATTATGATAGGTATTTCAGCATGACAAATGAAGATAAGAATAACAGTAGTGTATCGTACTTGGTGAAACTCTCATTTTCAAGAATAAGTGTAAAATAAAGTATAAGCAAGCATACAATTGAAACCACTCAGCAAACATAATAATTAACTGATATAAAATTGATAATAAAAATAATAGGGCTGATCTTTACAAGAAAACAAGAATAGGCCAAGAAAATTTTTCTGTAAAAAAAATAGTGAGAGAAACCAAACTAACCACCAAAATTTGAACCAAATTTTTTTATGTCACGATTGATAAAAAAGTGCGAAAAGTCATAAACCTCTTAGATATAATAGTGTCTCTTCTACAATGACGTCTTCTATCGTAAAATTTTATTCACTTTTGCATATATTTCAACTTTGAATAAATTCTAAGTTGAATAATATATACAGCAGGCAGCAAGCAAAATAAATTAGGGGCCATCCATAAAGTACGTCACACGAATTTTAGGACTTTTGAACCCCTCCCCCCGTCCTTGTCACAGGTTGTCACATTTTTATAATACCCCCCCCCCCCTCCTGATGTGACGTCACACATTTTTTAAATTTATGTATGTATTTAAAAATAATCGAGAGAAAACAGCTATTTTAATTTTTAACGATAGAAAAGCGAGCGAGCACTCGCCGACGACTTAAACCTATTTAAATCCTTACCATTCAAAATCCTCGTGAATTTGAGTGTCTCACTTGCATTACAACGCCGCTCTAGAAGTTAAATGACGTTGCATGAGAGATTATCGCATAGCGAGAATGCTAAATTATTAATAAATATAGATCAAGTTCGTAAATTTTTAAAAATTTTAATTCACATCCAAAAAATACTAAAAGTATTTTAAATTTTAACATGTGACGTCACAAAAGTATTGACCCCCCCATGCCCCTTGTCACACGATGTCACACTTCGGTGATACCCTCCCTCCCCATTAACGTGTGCCGTACTTTATGGATGGCCCCTTATTAGCATACTTACATCTGAACCATGACTGAGGGAGTCAATGTTATAATGGTAGATTTTATTTGTAATAAATAATAATTAAAAACAATTAAAATATAACATGTTTATTAATTTTTTTTTGTTAACAAAAATCAAAATATTACCTTTAACAAAACTGTTTCATAATGTTATTGTCAAAGTGGCATTATTTATAGAAAATTAATAAAATACACGTAGTTAAGACACATTATGTATTAAAAATATTAACATTATTATATAAATATTTTAAGAGAAGAAAAAATATAGATTTATTTTTAGCATTAATATTTATAACCCCCTGTTATGATTTTAAAACTATTCTGCCATAGTCTCAAACATAACCGCAAAGTAACATATAGAGACTTTTTTTGAATTACATCGAAATCAATACAAAAGATCATATTAAGAAAATGAGTAAAAAGTTCCCGTTCATATATAAAATAAATCTTTGGCTCATCCTTATCAAATAAAAATGATTTACTTATTTAAAGTATATCTGTTTTTACCTTAATTATAATTTTGTACGATATTCTCAATAGAATTACACAATGTATTTCATTAATAAAATGATACCAATAATGGATAAATATTGAAGTCTTGATAAACAAAATATTTAACATAAACAATAAGTGAAAATTAATTCACATATTTTCCGTTTATTTTACTTGATTTAAAGTACAAATTACATTACTAAAATATCTTACTTAATTGTTATAATAATTATAAATTACATTTATTCTAGAGTAGACAATTTATGGCGTTAATTTTGAGTTGTAAAAGTTAAATGTTCGTTAATAATCTTCAGTTTTTTTTTCAATCTAATGAAATACTTCTTTCTCAATTGTATTGTCCGCCTTGTATTTGATTCTGTAAAAGAAAACAATGATTGAAGTAATAGTAATAACAACGATCACGATAAGTGATGCTTGTGACGATTTACACAATCAATAAAGTTATTGTAGTAAAATGCAAGATATGTGAGTGTTTATTATCTACTTATTTTTTAGTGTATGTAAAATTAATTATTATTGAAGACAAAAAATATATAGATAAATATATAATTAATAATTTTGAAGATCTGAATACTGGTTCAAGTTAGTAAGCAGACACATAGAATGCGTTTGAGAATGAAGTTATAGTTCCATATCCAGGGCTATCTGCAAGGCAAAGTCATATTGGCTTCGAAGTAACTGGTCAACGTTCTATTGCTGTTTAAAGTGCAGGTAATATGTAAGCACCACTGTGTTTCGGTCTGAAGGGCGCCGTTGCTGGTATGATTACTGGGCAAATGAGACTTAACATCTTATGTGTCCTGGTGACGAACGCAGTTGTAGTGCCGCTCAGAATTTTTGGGTCTTTCAAAAATTCTTAGCGGTACTGTATTAAAATGGGCAGGGTGTTTCAATGACCATCAGTTGAACGTCTTGCTCGTCTCTTCCCTTATTGTCATAAAAAAAAGGTCGAGTCACAAAGAGTAGGTATTGACGTCGTTTCCTGGTCTGGCATGGTTAATTA
This sequence comes from Leptidea sinapis, assembly GCF_905404315.1. Lineage (NCBI taxonomy): Eukaryota > Metazoa > Arthropoda > Insecta > Lepidoptera > Pieridae > Leptidea > Leptidea sinapis. Next base: position 21,828,170 of record NC_066312.1, on the reverse strand, counting down.
GTGTTTAATTAATTAATTAATCAGTCACCATTAATCCACCACCGCTAAACACGCACAATTTAAGATATAATCGTAACCATCCGAATGTGTGGGATGGAATGCGACATGATTATCTACAAAAAGAGCGCGTACACTAACTTAAAGGCTGTCAAACCTCATGTTATTTCGATTCTGTGAGTGTTAGCGTCGATGCTGACTCATCATCAGGTGGCAGTGAGGGTTAAAGATTCACAGCATCTCAAAACATGCATAAAATGGGGAATGAAATGGTCTTAATAGATTAACTTACTCTGGGCTCCGATCCATAGTCCCTTTTGTAATAAGGTGCTGGCCTTTGCTTCTGGAATAAAGGTATGTCGTTCAACTCTGGCAAGTCCAAGGGATCATTGATGGGTAAGTCTGGTAGGAACTCGGGGATTGTGAGAGTCGGAACTGGCTGGCTGTGGGATAGAACTGGCTCGTCATGGAGGTGCATGTGGTGAAAGTGCTCATGCTCTTCTGGTAGCAATCCTATGTCGTGATGCAAGCCCATGTCGTGATGTTTATGATGGTGATGGATAGTTTTGTACACTAGGTGTGTGTGTTTGATCTTCTTGACTTTATACGGGACGTGGATGATCACTTTCTTCGATCGGCTGCAACAATTATACAATATGAATAGGAAATCAAAATAAACTATTATGGAATATTTGTTAATCGGATTTAACATTGACACACAACCTATTATGATTCATGTTGTTATTCTCCAAGTAAGCCTTTTTTTAAGGAAATTACTGAGCATTGATTATAATAAAATAAAATGCTTTAATGACTACGGTGTAGCAGGTGGCAGTACATGAGTATCGTAAAAGAAAACGTGTGAAACTTTCTAAAGGGCAACGATCTTATTATTCCATTATTCCTCTGATGAATATGAATAAGTTTTTGCTCACCTGAGGCATCAAATGCCTCTTACAAAAACTTATTAATGGTAAAATTTCAATAATGGAGAGTTTATATATCTTAGGGTGCCGTCACATAGGATGCGGTCACACTTCGAGCGATCCGCGATCGCGTTTTAATAGAACAGGTTTTTGACTGAGTCGTGAGCAACCTTACCAATTAAGGTATTAGCCATATATGTATAAAGAACAAAGGCAAAAGAAATAGAAAGATGTCCCTACTCTTTCCCTTTTTCTCTTCCTTTCTTATCTGATAGGACTACTTAGTTAAGGTATCTAGGCTATGGCCAGGCAGGATAAAAAGACATCAAAAACAATTCTAAAGGAATCAATTTTGAGAAAATAAATACCTTTTCTGCATTTTATGTCTTTTATGAATACAACCTCACGCACAAATGGTCAACTTCCTTTAAAAAATTGTTTGTATAGGTATATAATATTTAAGATACGCAGAAGACCGGTCTTAATATAAAATGGTAACAGTAACGAAAATTTTCATAATGAATAGATCGTAACGAAGATATGGTCATAAAAATGTAACTGAATATCCATCAAACTTAGATTGATATCTTAAAGTTGAAACATTGCTAGGGTTGCCACTCCTACCTAATTGAATATATTTTACACTGCGTAAACTTGTGCTTTACAAAAGTTAATTATCACGAATTTATTCGATTGATAGAATTTCTAAATAAATAATAATATTAAATATAATAAAATAATATTCAAAAAACTAAGTAGCTAACTCCAAGCGTGGCTGACTCTCGCGTTAGTACGGTTTGCAATTTCAATACGATTACGTCATGTCATGATATTTTCGTGCTATCACTGCACTGATCTGTATAAATACCACTGGACAGGCTGTTCCATATATTTGACAGTAATTTTTTGTGTCTATTTGAAGCGCCACTCGCGAGCGTCCAGAGAACTAGTTTTGACGTATAATCTGTGTCGCTGTAATAGTTCTGTCAGGAAAAAAATTCTTCTTGTACCTACTTAATATATACTTAATTTATAATAATCAGTATCACAACACTTTAACATCAATCTATAACACTGAAAAAATAAATCATAGTTTATTTATTAATAATAATCTCCTAGTGATGCTTGTTTTGCACACCGTAACACAGCGACAATGTGACGTCATCGGGTCGGATCCAAAGAGAATTTAAACACTACGGTTACAACAGGATCCCAGAAAATGTTCAAAACAAAAGTATTACGTTATTCAAAAGAATTGTTGTCGTTTGTGTGGTAAAGGTTACTATAATATAAATGACTTTCTTAATGATACCACAAATTGGGAATGGAGCGACCGCCCTCGGGCTATTAAATAATAAGTTTAATTGTACAATATTACTTTGTAAATATTTTTTATGATGGAAAAAAAAGCCCGCTGAGTTTGTTGCGCCCGTTCTTCTCAGGCCTGAGGCATTCATCTTGGAATGGGTGTTAGTTTTTTTTTGACTTTCAATTAGTGATCTCACATCCTATTTTGAATAAAAATGTTTGATTTTGATTATGGTCCAGAGATAATTTAATCGTGTAGTAAAGTAAAATGAAAGTTGTCATCATGGGTACATAAATCTTCAAGCCACATATAACGTAGTACGGGCGAGCCTTTAGTAATAGCATCAAAAGCACGCATTTCCGTCACACTCCACTGGCTTTAGTTTTCTTCAAATTGCGTGCTATTACCACATTACTTCCTCCTTATGTTACGGTAAGTAATTGTATACGGTCTTTGTTACAGTATTCGTTGGTCGCATGTTCTATTTGAGTTGAACATTATTAACGTTATACTTATTTATTATGTCATCTATATACAATTGTAAAGAGAGAGTTCGAATTTTGTGTTTTATTAATACACAATGAATATGGTTTAATCACCGGAACGTCTTATGGAAAAAATCACTAGTTTAAATTTATGCTATATAAGTAAGCTTAAGTTATGGTGAATTATAGTTATTATTTGTAACACCCGATTTTTGTGAATCTCTCGCAATCTTTACCAGTGTCCGGGCCAATCCTTTGCACAGGCCGTTACAATACAAGTCTCTACGCCTTATGGTTCCAGAGTTATCATGATTAGTCAATATATAAGTGGAGATCTCTTATATATAGATACCACCATTTACTAGTGGGAGGCTCCTTTGCACAGGACGCCGACTTGGTTATGGGTACCACAACGGTGCGTATTTCTGCCGTGGAGCAGTAATGTGTAAACATTACTGTGTTTCGGTCTGAAGGGTGCCATAGTCAGTGAAATTACTAGGCAAATGAGACTTAAATCTTATGTCTCAAGATGACGAGCGCAATTGTAATGCCGCTCAGAATTGTAGGGTTTTTCAAGAATTCTGAGTGGCGCTGCATTGTAATGGGCAGGGTGTACCAAATACCATCAGCTGAACGTCATGCTCATCTCGTCCCTTATTGTCATAAAAAGAGCGAATAGATGGGATTTTAATAGGATTTCAGACTACTGTTATATTTTATGACGTTCCTCAGCCATAATCGCTTGTTATATTTTAGTAGCAATTTTTTTTTGTTTTTTATTTATTACTGTTAGGGGGGAGTGGCATAGATTTAAAAAAAATTGGCAAGGCTAACATCGTCATTCATCACTAAATCAATTCGACGATTCCATTGTCTAAGCCTTGTATCTCGTTATTTTCTATATATAAAATAATTCTACGGCTATTATTTTATGGTTTTATAATCAATTTAAGGCTCTATAAAAAATCTTAATTTTAGAATTCTCACTCCAGACGTCCACTGCTGGACAAAGGCGTCCCCCATAGATTTCCACGACGCGGACGATCGGTACTGCGCTGCCCTCATGCAACGTATTCTGGCGATATTGACCAGATTGTCGGTCCATCTTGTGGGAGGCCTAACAACACTGCGTCTACCAGTACGTGGTCGCAAGGACTTTACTGGCCATGTGTCCGTCGAACTGTGGTGGCCTGTCCACTGCGACTTCAGTTTGGACTAAGTCGGTGACTTTGGTTCTTCTGATTTCTGGATTCAATCTCGCAGGGAACTCCGAGCATAGCCCTCTCCATTGCCCTCTGAGCGACAACAAGCTTTCTCATAAGAGTTCCACTGATTAAATGCTAACATATAATTATCTACTATTTTATTTTCTATTGGTAACACTTTGGAGTGTTTATGTTGATGAATAGAATGGTATTAAAAAATGACATATTATTTTCTCTGTATTATGCGTCTTGCTTGGCTTGTTGTTTTGCTGGCATTTATAAATGCTGTTTTAATAAAGCTTTTATGATATAACCATGCTGCTACCCAGGCTTGGGTTTAAAAATCTAACCTGTTAACGTTTAAGTACCTACATAAATAACTTTATATTCAGTGTTGTTACACCTTTAACTTCTTGCCACAATGTTGCGGTTTTTGTTTAATTAAGATTATGATTTTTTTTATCGAAAGGATGATAAACGAGCGTACGGGTCACCTGGTGTTAAGTGATCGCCGTCGCCCTCTCTTGCCAAAGGAATCACAGGAGTGTTGCCGGCATTAAAGGAACGCTACGCTTTTATGTAAAATATAAATAAAAAATGGATATTAAATTTTAAAATTTAATAGAAATATATATACTCATTTATTTAAGATTATTAAAAATATTTAATTGAATCTATCTACAGTGATTTTTATTGAACACCAGACCATATGATTATATGATATGATATTTCGCTCTACCTTTTGTTAGGGGCGCTTATCGCATTTCAACCGACGATTAAAAACGGATGATAAAGCACTACTTTAACTTTAACTTTTTTGGGTCGAGTTAGTAAGTCTTTTGTTGGGCGATGTATATGCTTCTACAATATGATCCCAGAAAATATACAAAACAAATGTGTTACGAAATTTAAAAGAATTGTTAAAAACGTTTGTGTGGGAAAGGTTATTATAGCATAAACGATTTTCTTAATGACATCACGGATTGGGATTAAAGCGAACACCCTCAGGCTCTTTTATTATAAATTTTTATTGTAGGATATTACATTGTAATCCATATTTTATGTAAAAAAAAAGCCCGCTGAGTTTCTTGCGCCCATTCTTCTCAGGTCTGAGGCAGTCTCTTTTGAATGGGTGGTAGATTTTGAAGTTCAATAAGTGATTATAAATCCTATTTTGAATAAAAATATTTGAATTTGAATTTGAATTTTAAAAAAAAGATACGTTAACACTCTGAACAAAATGATAGACACAAACTGGTTCTGACAGTTAATAAAACGTTATATTTAAAACCAGGTCCCTAAAGTCTAAACCACTCCCATAACGTTAACACCGCAAACGAAATAATAGATACAAACCGATTTTAACCAGTAATGTCGTCAAGCAGATACGTCTTCTACTCACCATATCATAAGTAGTACTTAATAAAATAATTGAAAAACATATTTTTCTATATCATAAGTAGTTTATAAATTATATGTCCAATGTTACAATTTATTATGAGAGATCTTTATAAAATAAAATTAATTTAAATCAAATAAATGATGGACTCACCTTTCAACATGTGCTATTAGTATCGCAAGGAACATTGCTAAGCAGAAAAGGAGCTGAAAAATCAAAACAGAAATGAAACATGAAATTATGTTAGGATTTTCAAAGTTTGTCGAAGAAAGTAATCACTGGTAGGTACATGCATCAAGCATCTGTCATGTGCTGTCACCAAGAAGCCTGCTTTTGTTATTAAATTTAAACCTATTTTTTTTTAACCTTTTCAGTACTTGAAATATGTTTGATATGTTTGCATAAAACCATAATTTTTATACAGGGTGTTTTTAATAACGCATTCACTATAACTCAATATTTTTTTATAATTTACTAGATACTTAAATGTATTACTTAGATTGGAACGTATTTTGTTGTATACTAAGCATAGATTAAAATATTTGTAAGATGATGAAATTAGATTTTTAGCCCTTCTCTTCACTTAAGCACAACTTTACGAATATGGAATGATGTCTTCGTAAACTACAAAAATTAAATTTTATAGGCTTGAGCTCTGATAGAACATTAATCATATTCATGTACCATAGGAAGTGACAAAACATAACATATTGCAAGAACACTTCGTAAACGTTATAAAGCTACTTCAGTTCATAAAGGGGTTTTGACGAACTTGAACTGCACCTTTGCAAATGAGACTTAACATCTTATGTCTCAAAGTGACGAGCGCAATTGTAGTGCCGCTCAGAATTTTTGGGTTTTCCAAGAATCCTGACTGGCACTGCATTGTAATGGGCAGGGCGTACCAACTACCATCAGAACATCCTGCTCGTCTCGTACCTTATTTTAATAAAAAAAAACTGATAAGAAACTGATAAAAAATAAAATTGTTTAGCAGAACCACACAATAACCATGCATCATTATCCACTTTATAATCTACTATACTAAAGTAAGCCTTCCTTGTCAAAATCATCATCATCAGACGGATGTATATTTTTATTGAAAAGAGCGCAAAAAAAGAATGCTGTGCGCTCTCAGAGCGCCATTTGTTTCCGAAGCGGTAGTAGTATCTAGTAGTTATTAGAAATGACATCAAAAAGAATTCTAAAGGAATCAATTTTGAGAAAATAAATGCCTTTTATGCCTTTTTAAAAAAGCTTTATATATATATTTTCCAGAATCATCTCAGTGAGTCCTCGTAAAGATTAAATACCAAGATCCATGAAGGAGCCCTTAGCCAGAGCTAACCTAGTACACGGCACGTACATTTTATTATTTCTTCTTGAACTGAATAAATTCACTCACAATTTTTTTGAATTTAGTAATAATTTATTGGTAGCTTTAGTTCGCATATAAGAAATATAATTTAAAAGATGAAATTGACAAAATAATTGAGAATAGAGACAAATTAAATAGTTAAGTGAGAGTGATCGTCCTACAGTCGCAATTTAATTAAAGGCAAAATATTGTATTAAACTATTACTTAATGAAATAAAAAGCTACAAGAGAAGCAAACTGTTCTATTCTATGTGTGAGTAAAGGGCTCACATAATATGTATTTTGTAGAAAGAGTTTATTAACTTGATTGTTTTCCGAATTTCTTGGTCGCATATTATAGACTAGCTGACCTGGCAAACGTTGTTTTGCCATATAAATTATATATGTAAACCTTCCTTGAGCTTCAACAAATGTATTACAAAAGATTTCATTGAGATCGGTCGAATAGTTTAGGAGTTATTAGGAAACATACATTCTCTTTTATATATATAGATTATTACTTTAATAGCGAGATGTATTCACATCCATCAACTGTCTGATCATTATAACGACAAAAGCTGCACCAATTAATCTATTTGTAAAATTACTGATATGTGGGCCCCACTGTAGTTTATTATCTATTTCAGTGTTTTATTTTATATAGCATTACCTTAACTTCTGTTTGTTTGCATATTTGGTAGTTGAAATCGAATACTGTTTGATTTACTACTATTTAACGATAGGTTATTATTTGTGAACCAATTTAATACCCTTAACATACTATCATTAAGCATTTTTCTATCCACCGTATTGTCTTGCCGTTTTATTTTGAATAATTACATAAACATTCATCTCAGGGTAAGTGATCAGACATATTGTGTATTAAATGTTCAACATTCAATTATGTATGTTGCCTGTCCCATTTTTATTACGAGTATCATCAAAATTTGCATTTTTTTTTGAAAAACGCAGAAAAAGCATAAAGTGCTTGATGTCATTAATTGCTTTAAATATTTTATTGACAGATATTTGTAAAATTCTCTTTAGTTTTCCCTTCAGAAAAAATGTAAACTCGGATCGGCAATTTAAGGATTACGAATTAATGTAGAAATCTGCTGTTACATATTTTCTGCATCAATCTCCGTGGTGTATATTCAATTATCCATTTGTCAAAAAGTACATTTCGGATCTTAAAAATTATTTTACTTGTCTTGTATATTATCGAGTACCAAGTTATAAGCTCTGTTTTAGATTAGAAATAAGAGATCCCCACATGAATTGCAATAATGTAAAAATGTGCGAATATCGAAGTCAATGCTCTCAAAATAATATTATTTATTTACGGTGTACGTGGATGGGTGCATCAACTCTACTCAATAACTTTAATTTTTATTTATTAATTTATTTTAAGCATTACTCCTAAGTATATACATAATATATTTTAGTTGAAATGATTTTTAAAACGATGAAGCTGTATATCTATATATATAAAAATGAATTGCTGTTCGTTAGTCTCGCTAAAACTCGAGAACGGCTGGACCGATTAAGCTAATTTTGGTCTTGAATTATTTGTGGAAGTACAGGGAAGGTTTAAAAGGTGAATAAATAGGAAAATGCTCGGAAATAAATAAAAACAACAAATTTGTTTTTCCTTTGATGCGTACCCTGGCGAATTTATGGACGCAACGGTTTGACAGTTATGATGTGAAACAATTTTATTACAACAAGCATTTTTACGATCCATTCTTGATTTTATGATATATTATTGACAAATTCATAAAAAAACATTATTTTATTTATTATATACAGAACAACGTCTGTCGGGTCAGCTAGTTGTTGATATAAAAGAGAGACAATGAGTTTATTGCCACTTCTTCTTATTAAAGCTCAACCTTTTGCGAAGTGGCGGTAAATGTAAAAGGAAAAGGAAACTTGACTTTCATTAGTGTCGTTTCCTTGACCTACATAAATAAAGTGATTTTGATTTGATTTGATGGATATGTCGGGATGCAACACTTTTCTAACAAACAAAGCTCTTATGATATCAAATTAAGCCTGGAAGTTGTCGGTGAAATTCTAAACCATATCTTTAATCTAAAAGACACAGCATATAAGAAATACTCGCTATAAATTTAATTTCAACTTTACATGATTTCTCACTTTTAAAATTTGATTTCAAGACTTTAAGTTTTTCGCTTAGCAACGTCATAATAAGTCATTTAATTTCTCGAAATTGACTCCTTCATAATTCCTTTTGACATCAATAATTAATATACTATCACTGCTGCTCCTCTGTAACCTTCAACGAAACATGATTTACTATGTATGGTCATTGGCACCTTCCATATAGACTAGGCTATATCTTATCTTATACCGCACAGAATATTATTAATTACAGATAAGACGGACAGTAATTCCTACTGTTACAATCGCGTGAATTTCGTTTACAAGACTAAATAAATGTAGTCTGAAAACTTCTATAATACAAGCATTATATCAGTGAAAGTCCTGTCAAAATCAAAGATAAGCCGGAACACACAGATTGACAAATTAATTATTATAAAGCTGTGGTTTCACACTACAAACATAATTTTTATTAAATTTTAATCGACGCAGGCATACTAGACTATATTATAGATCGATATAGACTATATATACTTATGATTACTCTCGTTAAAGTGTTTTTATTCCACTAACCATTTGGCAACCGATAAACTCTTGCTAAATCACATAGGCCGCTAGCAAAAATTTTTTAATGAAAATCTCTTAATCTAAACAAATAGATTTAGAACTTGCATTGCGATATCAATAATTTGCAAATACTCACCACAGTTCTCGAATCCATATTCCAAGTGGATACGCAGTGGGGTAAAACCGCAAGTGGTAAACGCACGTTCTGCACTAGACAATCTATTAATGAAAGTGGATGCACCTTGTGATACTTTATATACCATCGGCTGGGAACTTGCGAACTATTATCCAGAACATACTATATTTTATGCAACATTCAACGAAACGCAAAGCTTACATAGGGATAACTTGAGTCAGTCTATATAATATGTAAGAGAGTAAGAGATTCTAGGCTATAAATTTGATAGAAATATTTCTTTCTTTGAGTACAATTTCTGGGTTTCCACGGAAGACCAGCGTTGTGGATTCTTTCGAAACCACAACTATGCTGAGTTGGGAGCCCATTGGCGTCATTAGATCATAATTAGATTAGTATAACTTTAAGAACTATTATCAGAATGTATAATGACGTCAGTAAACAATTTTTCTTTCTTTCTTTCTTTCTTTCTTTCTTTCTTTCTTTCAATTTGTCTGTCGGATTTTACGTCACCCGTTACGGGCTTTAATACATCTTAATATATATAAATTACGTGACACGTTGTTTGTTCGCGATGGACTCCTAAACTACTCAACGGATTTTAATGGGGATTACTTCATGGAGTGCAGTTTGTTCCAACTTGAGAGATAGGATAGTGTTTATTACGATTTGGGACCCATAATTATTTTTATTTTCAATATTTGTTTTGTATGGACATCTTTTCTATGAGAGAATTTAGTGACGCACGGTTTGACAGTTCCGCTGTGAAACAATTTCATTATAACAACAGGGAGCATTTATTACGGAATATTTCTTGATGTTTTGAAATATTATTGGCAAATTCCTATAAAAAAGTATTTTTTTAATATCTAAAGAACAACGTCCGTCAGCTAGTTATAATATATGGATCACTCAGTAATACGTGTTAACTTTTTTTTTCCTTTCATTTATTTATTGCTTTTGATTACAAATTAATTAGATTTTTTTATTATGAGAAAAGTTCTGTTGGGTCAGATCTAGTTTTTACTTTTAAGTTAAGATTTAAGTTTTAAGATCTTGTTAATTCTTTTTTAAGCATGAATTAAAATTATAACAAATAAGTATTGTATTAAACATTATAATAGTCATTATACTGTGATACCATTTTTTTATATAATGGAATAGTAAATATCTCTATTTACAAAAAACGGAATACGCAAATAACAATAATATTTAAAAATTACGAACTACCAAAAAGTTTATTTGGCTCGTAACAAAGTTTTGAATTTTGAATGTATTAAGTGTATTGTGCTTTGTCAAATCAAATAAAATCAAAATCAGTTTATTCACGTAGTTCACGGAAATGACAATAAGGAAAAAATTCAAATATTTTTCTTATTGAATCTACCGCTACTTCGTAAAGGGTTGAGCTAATGAGAAGAAGCAGCAAGAAACTCATTGCCACTCTTTTATATCAAGATTTACATTTAAGTACATCGATTTACAAATCATTTCATATTACATTATAATATGTAAAATGTAAAATGATGCAACACCATTCACATCACCAAAATTTTCAAGTAAATCGATCTTCTTGAGTGTTATAAATAAAAATATATAAAACGTACAGCTATGTAAATCAATGTTAAATTAAAGTATTTACAATCAATTTGTTTAAAAAAAACCTCTTGCCGATGGAATCTCTGCGAAAGAATATTCAAACCAAATTACAAGTCTCTAGGCCTTATGGTTCCAGAGTTATCATGATTAGTCAATATATAAGTGGAGATCTCTTATATATACATAGATACCACCATTTACTAGTGGGAGGCTCCTTTACACAGGATGCCGGCTAGGTTATGGGTAACACAACGGTGCGTATTTCTGCCGTGAAGCAGTAATGTGTAAACATTACTGTGTTTCGGTATGAAGGGTGCCGTAGTTAGTGAATTACTGGGCAAATGAGACTTAACATCTTATATCTCAAGGTGACGAGCGCAGTTGTTGTGCCGCTCAGAATTTTTCGGTTTTTCAAGAATCCTGAGCGGCACTACATTGTAATGGGCAGGTCGTATCAATTTCTATCAGCTGAACGTCTTGCTCGTCTCGTCCCTTTTTTCATAAAAAACAATATAAGTTTCAGATTATTATATTAAAAAATTGCAACTAATTAACTGCATCAACAAATAACTTACCCTGATTACCCATAGGCCTACTTTTACCTGGTCAGCGACTGTCAACAATGAAGTCCGTGAAAACAACTTTGGGAATGATTCTAACAATATCGAGATATTTTCAAATTGTTTTTATCGTCATCACAAATTAAGACATTTACGGCCGTTCCCAATATTCTGTCTATCTCTTACTTGAGATAAAAATCTTTACTATCGTTGACTTTTCTATCCCAATAAACTTATCGAGGGTAACTCACCTTATCCGTGCTCGCTGTCTGTCAATGAGACGAACGTATAGCTTACCAGCGATAAGAAGTTTGTATGGAAATTACAATGCACGCGTCCCAATATAAGGCGATAAGAATGACTTATCGGGTATATTGGGACAGCTTCAGATTATTGACAGCTAATTACTGACAGTAGCAGGTAGTAAGTTATCTCTATCTGTAGATAGTATACTATGGGAACGGCCGTTAATGAAGTTTGGAGATACACAGACGTTTATGTAATGTTGTAATTCTGCCAAAATTATCAGGATTTCTTTTATGCTTGTTTTTATTTAAAAAAAAGTAAGATTAAGTGTATTTTCTTGAGTCAAAGATAAGGTTCCTTTCGCTAGCATCAGTAATCAGGTGATTATTTCTGTCTGAAGGAGAATATGACGTAGGCAAACATTAATATTACGAGTGTTTAACAGTAAAAATTGAGTATTAGTGTGTGAATATGAAGAAAAAGTATGAAACTCGCTTTCAATGAGAGTGATATCTAAAGCCTGGCCACTAACTCCGCGATTCTGTATAAAGTCAAAGTCAAATAGATTTTATTCAATTAGATTTAAACTAAGCGTTTTTGTTTCGTCACAATAAATATTTCTTTTAAATTACTGAATTTACCATATGGTCGAAAATATTAAAACTCGTAAGAGGAATATCCAAGAATCTTATAGCCCACTCTTTTCAATCAAATAGAGTATCTTACAATAGTTGTAATCTAATATATAAAATTCTCGTGTCATGGTGTTAAACTTTGAACTCCTCCGAAACGGCTTGACCGATTCTCATGAAATTATGAGTGCATATTGGGTAGGTCTAAGAATCGGACAACATCTATTTTTCATCCCCCTAAATGTTAAGGGTTTTTTTTTTTTTTAATTTTTTTTTAATTTGTTTGATTGTGAGTCAGCATTAAAAAATACATACAACTTCAAATTTTCACCCATCTACGATCAACAGTTTCTTTTGTATCGCGATTTTAATATCGGCAATACAACGTTTGCTGGGTCAGCTAGTATATTTATATAAGGAATTAATTAGTAGGGTGTCGCATCTAATATATACATATAAATCATTTTCAAAGTTAAATGCGTTTTGAATATCAAATATTAAAAAAAAACTGTATCAAATATAAATTAATCGTATAAAAAATTATAGTCTTAAAATATATTTGAATATAGGCGACCTGGCAGAAATAGATAATGAGTGACAATGTCAATGTGTGAGGTAATGCCAAGCGTGGCTGACTGTTTAACACTTGTTAGTCAAAATCGGTTACATTAACAATGGATATTTTTACGTTTTCCGCCTTACTGTGTGTAGGTTAGAGTTGATCTTCTCTCTTGCAAGCTTTGTTTTTTAGAATTCTGTAAGTCTATGTAAAGAACATGTTGAATAAGTGAGATATGAAAATGTTTGTATTCTAGATTGTTTTTAAAACGCTGACTGAATCTATCTGTTATGGTATTTTTTTATGAAAATAAGGGACGAGACGAGCAGGACGTTCAGCTGATGGTAACTGATAAGCCCTGCCCATTACAATGCAGTGCCCCTCAGGATTCTTGAAAAACCCCAAAAATTCTAAGCGGCACAACAACTGCGCTCGTCACCTTGAGACGTAACATGTTAAGTCTCATTTGCCCAGTAATTTCACTAGCTACGGCGCCCTTCAGACTGAAACACAGTTATCCTTACACATTACTGCTTCACGGCAGATATAGGCGCCGTTGTGGTACCCATAATCTAGCCGGCTCCCGTGCAAAGGAGCCTCCCACTGGTAAAGTAACTTATTATACCACTGAGTAAGTGTGACTTATGTTATATATAATATTATATTATTAATAACCGTGTTATTAATAATCATTTAAGTTACTGTAACCCGTAGCCGCGGCAGATGGCATCCAGTGTTTTTAAAAATAAAATTAGTATAGATATTTAAACCATTATACTGATAGTAAATAATAGACAATACTTCGTACTTAACGTCTGTGTTGAACAATACGAGTCCATGGGAGCGTAGAATATCCGCTGATAACGTGGCCACAGTAGCAGGCTATGGTAATGAGTTAATACCGTAAATTAACATTTTGTTATTAAATTGGAATAACTTGCATTAATGTTAGTCGTAGTCATTCCCCTTAAATTTAATGCTTAAGGTTCTAATATGATTTAGGACATGTAAATCTGACTTTTTATTTTTTGAATTCTAGTTTTAATGACTATGTTGCAACAGACTGAGACTTATGAGACGTCTCTACGTCCGCATTTGCGATGCTGCTCACTTTTCATTTCAATCCTGAGCGACTTTGCATTGTGATGGCAACGAATATCATTAACCACTACATGAAGATATTGCTACTCTCGTCACTTTTTCACATAACAAATATATAATTTGAAATGAGCCCGATAGAATTTGAATATAAACAAAACAGATACCACAACAAATGTCTTGTTGTCGATCTGTGAATGAACTTCATTACTACGAGTATCATAATAATATGTTACGCTTTATTTCTTTAATTATTGGTGCAAAATTTACATTTTTCTGTTATGTAGGAAGTAAGTATATACGTTATGTACCACGTACGTGTAACGATTACTTATTAATATTAATGCGTCAAAACATGAACGTAATGTAAGCATAATACTAATATAACGCAAAGACATGCTATTTGCCTAATAGTATGAGCCTGACTCGCACGACCATTACATACTACTTATAATTTTTATAATATACTAGTTGTTACCAGTTGACATAAGCCCTCTGTATCACTTACAGCTAAGATATAGAATATTTGATTAATGTATCTTTGAGCACACTTAAGAGCTGTATGAGTAACATGGAAGAAAGTATCATCAACGCCAGATTAAAAGACAAAGTTAAAAAAAATCATATCGCAACACAAATTAACAGAAACTTAGAAGCATGCTTCCAAAGAGTCATTGCTGAAGCGAATACGGAGAGTTGTTTCTTGGAATTCTTGAAATACACAAAAATTCCGAGCTGCAATACAAAAGCGCTCGTCACCTCGAGACATAAGATATTAAATCTCATTTGCCAAGTAATTTCACTAGCTACGGCGCCCTTCAAACCGAAACACAGAAATGCTTATCACAGTTACTGCTTCACGGCAGAAATAGGCGCCGTTGTGGTACCCATAATCTAGCCGGCATCCTGTGCAAAAGAGCCACTGGTGTATGGATAGGGCTGGATTTCACCACACGTTAATTTCTGGAAATACACAAGCGCTCGTTTCCCTTGAAATTTATTGCGTAGCACAGCCACTTTGTGGAATCATATGCCGGAGGATGTATTTCCATGCCGATACTACTTATACGATACCTTCAAGCTTAGAGAATACTCCCACAAAGGCCTTCACCTCTAGCACAGTTGATATCAGGTGAGCTTGATATTTTTTTTGCATATAAAAAATATTATAAAGTTGTATTAACTACAATGCATATATTATGTATGTTTCAGCTTGTTTACAACAATAGAGAGTTTCATATAATTATTATTCAGGATAACTTGTCTGATTTTGTTAAAATATTACTTTACATATTTTCATATATTCAAGCTACCACAGCAAAAAGTATATTTGAATAAAGAGCTAGTGAATGATGAGGCCAAAATGTGTCTGTAAATTTTTTAATTTACAGCCACACACAAAAAGTGTAATTTTTTATATCACGTCCCTCAGCCATTATGTTAGTGACGGAGTTCCCACTAATGGGTTTCCTTATTGGCTAATTATAGTTAAAAACTTTGAATTTCTTAACTATGTTAATAAGCTGAACCACAAACAATCTTATCTAATTATCTTATATTGGATGCTAAAAATAAGTACTTATAAATCAAACGCGATTCTCAAAAACTCATTTATTGACCACACATAATACATCGTAATTCTATCAGTCTTATACATAATTATAAATATAGAAATAAATTATTATAATGAAGTAAGCGGTGGTTGGTAAATGTTTATTGCTTAACGGACTTTGAATTATCTGTGACGGTTACTTGTTGAGCTATAGGATAGTTCTGTGGATATGTTTGTGCCACATAAGGTCCCGGGCCAACTTGTTCCTGCAGCTTTTCTGCTTCTTCAGGAGCTACGGGGCACATGCATGGCACTAGTTGTACATGTTGAAGTGAAACTGGTGTTAGGCTTGCACCAGCTGGTATGCTTATTGGAATTGGTGATAAGTTTTGCTGCATCTGTACTTCGGGTTGCATGTACTGTTGTTGGGGCATTTGATACATCTTTCTGGACTCGTAGGGGTACACGTATTGGTAGCGGTATGGCGATACGTTTTGCGGTATTGATTGAACCCACTTTTGTGTTTGTTGGTTTCTGAAACAAAACATTTGGTTATAAAGGCGCTTCGGTGTATTTATCTTATTATTCCATCGGTTATTCCATGTCACGTTGATTGTATATTTGTACATTAAGTGCAGTTAAGTCTAACTTGAAAGATAGGATAGAGATAGTTTATACTTCGATGCGTGACCGTTTATCATTTTTATTTCAAATTTTATATTTATACTAGCTGACCCAGCAAACGTTGTATTGCCGATATTAAAATCGCGATACAAAAGTAACTGTTGATCGTAGATGGGTGAAAATTTGAAGTTGTATGTATTTTTTAATGCTGACTCATAATCAAAAAAATTAAAAAAAATATCGTGTGGACCATCCTTGACATTTAGGGGGATGAAAAATAGATGTTATCCGATTCTCAGACCTACCCAATATGCACTCGAAATTTCATGAGAATCGGTCAAGCCGTTTCGGAGGAGTTCAAAGTTTAACACGATGACATTTTTTTATTATATTTATATATTAGATGAGCATTTTTATGAAAGAACTTTTTGCTGTTAACAGTTCTGCTGTTTGATTTCATTGCAACAACAGAGACATAATTATTAATATTTTGATTAAGCGTCTACAAATTACATAAATAAAAGATTAGAATTGATAATCTTATAATAACATTAAATAAACATTAATTATACTAAGATATAGTAATATACTATAAAGTTTTAAACACTTTATATTCATAATCCAAGCTAATAGATAATAGGTATATGGACCCTTTGGTAGCTTGTTTTTGTTTGTAATCCTTTCACTGTTTAAGATTTTACAATGGCTTTTAACAAAACAAAACAGCATTGTTACTATGGACCCAAAAAAATATTTTAGTTCAGCTAGTATAAAATGACTTAAAGTTGCAAAACAAATAAATTACTCCATCTTAATTTAAAACCACTTAAAGTGGGTGGACTAGGGCAGTAACAGTAAACATTGTAAGCCTCTTTATATGTAACTACTGGAGTTGTTGACAATATAATTTTGGATAACTTAATAAGCTCTAAGATTACAAATCATACATTCAAATAATATTATGCAAACTATCCTACTAAAAAGTACTACAAACTAAACTACTATCTATTTTAGTGTTATGATATCTCATATCGTATGACAATTGAACGTAATTCCAGAAAAACGTTCCAAACCACAATCATGTCGAAATTGAGTTAAGAATACAATACTGGTCACGTGATTCATATTAACGGACTGACAAAAATGGCAGCCCTACTGTCACTGTTTAAATGACATCATGACTTAGTAGCCCAACTCACATGACGTCTACACTAATATTTATTAAACTTTAAACACGAATTCCTTAAAATGTTATGTTTGAGGCTTGAAACGTTTTTCAGGAACTACGTCCATTTATGGAATCAAATAAAAATAAATTTCAATTTTGATACTATGTGTAACTAAAATAATATTAGTGAATAACTTCATAACAATAGTAATGAAAAATATTAGAAGAAAAAAAAAGAAAAACAGGGCAAGAAAATTTCGCACACTGTCCAATAATTCGCAATATAATATAACAATACTTGAAACATAAATCACCTCATCCATAACTGTAGTGTAGAGTGTAGACATTCTATACAAAAAGTAATAAAATAAATTAACAATCGCGTAGCATATTTCAAAGTTTGTAATTATTTCGCTGCGTAGATCCTCTACTTTAATTCACATACTGGGATTTAAAAATTGGAAAGTAATTGGAAGTAAAACTAATTTTTAAGTAACTAGGTGTTATTAATTAAAACAAAAGCATTCCAGATTAATTAATTTCGAATTAAAACCATTACAAATTAAATCTTAAGCTGTATGAGTTATAGTAAGTTTCTTCTCTCTCGGAGCTTTTATGAAGCGGTGGTTGTTATTTAATTGACATCGAAAAGTAATCTCAAGGATTTAATTTTGAAAAATAATTCCCATTATACGTAACTGAGTATCTTGCCAGAAACATATCATAGCTGTATTATAAAGCTTTCATTGTTAAAAGATTAACAAGTAATATACAAAATTACTAGCTGACCCGATAGACGTTTTGCTGAACATAATAGAAAGAGTTCGTGCTTCTATTGATAACTGCGGGCCTACCATGAACTCAAATTGCGATTCAATTGACAACCTAAAATGGACTGCTCTGCTATTTCATACCACGACGTGATTAAAGCTATCTAATTAAGATTGACGTCAAATCAACTGATTAAATCGCAATGATGTCAATTGAATGGCAAACTGATTTAGTTCAATCATTCATTCGTACCATTAGCTTATATATTACACACTGCAAAAGAAATAAATGTCAATTTTTTTTCTTTATTTCAGTATTTATGGCAAGACTAGATTCGCCTGTATTAGAAGATCTATTATTAAAAACAACTCACCCGGTATCGGAGCCCCATTTCAGGAAAAATGCCTCCGATGAAGCGACGAGCACCAAACTTAATAATACACACATCTGTAAATAGAGAATCATTTTATCATGTAATCTCAAACTTTTTCAGTAAGCTGCGCACTTACAATGATACGATACATATAATATATAGATAGACGTAATATTAAAACATCCAGAGTAAAAACTATATTCGTGACAGACATCGTGAAATTGAATATATATCTCGCCAATTCTGCTAATGCTCTTTGTCTTCGTCTCAGTAATGACTTGTGTATCTGTGCGTTACCGCTATGGGACCTATTCAGGCATGCATAGATGCGGAGATGGTCATCGCATTCTACGGATGCATCAAATCAAAATCACTTTATTCATGGGAAAATGACTCAAAGTAATGACACTACTGAACATCAAAAGTTTTCTTTTCTTTTTAT
The DNA here is from genome assembly GCF_905404315.1 of Leptidea sinapis. NCBI lineage: Eukaryota > Metazoa > Arthropoda > Insecta > Lepidoptera > Pieridae > Leptidea > Leptidea sinapis. Next base: position 21,809,041 of record NC_066312.1, on the reverse strand, counting down.
ATCTACAGCCACTTCGTAAAGAAGTGGCAAGCAACTCATTTCCACTCTTTAAAATCAACATTTAAAGCTTCTACTTATTACAAATCATTTCAGTTATAATATATGTAAAATAATGCAAACGAAAATACTTTTACAACGCCTTTCAAATACGAAAAAAACCAAGTTATTGGGATACATGGAACAATATATATTATGCATCAATCCACACACACTGTATATAAATGAAGGTATTGGGCGAGCATTTTATATAAAAACTACTGCTACTACAACTTTTAATAAAAACTACTTACTCTAGTACTAAATTTCATCCGGTGAAATGAAATTTCTCTATTTTTATACATAATATGAAAGTCAATTTTTTTGCTATCGGTTCAACAGACTACCAGGAGGCATTGTTCTGAGAAGAAGCGGCAAGACTCTTTACAGTTTTCACATTATCCATACATTTTTATCATCTACCATAATACGCTTTCTTCATTAAAATTTGCTTAATATGAAGCTTAAATTTATATAACGGTAGTTCAGTTATATGTGGGAGTTTATTATATATTTGTATACATTTCGCCATGAATGAGTGACCAACTTTATGAAGTCTGAAAGTTGGAACAGCAAGTCCATTTCTATCTCTTGTTTTTATATTGTGATTATCACTGTTCTTTAAATATGTATGTAATTTATTATCAATATACATAATTTTATTATTTGATATATTATATATACTGGGCAAATAACTAAACAACTGTCAAAATATAGATTTTTTATAGAACTTTAAATAAATCTCGTAGCGGATCACGAGTTCTTTATTAATAAATGGCGTATGACTCTCTTTTGTAACAGAAACTCAACTGAAGATATAGAACAGAACAACAGCAGAATATCAACTGATGATCATCAGAAAACATACCATATAACTACAACTAACCTTTGCTGAAATATACAAGAGTTGCTGTCTCCATACTAGACAGACACACTAAACCTAGTTTTTTTATGGCACAAACAGCCAAGCTAAGTCTGCCTAATAAGGTAGTAATGTGAGGATTTCATCGCAGACATGAATCTACGGTTATATAAATTGTAATATTTGTAATGACCTGTTTTACATTTTGTATAGAAAATGTAATACATTTGGTTTTATTTGAATTTAATAATTTAATAATATTATTCACACCGTCAACATTTTCTGCTTGTCCATTTAGTTTATAAGTTAGTGATGTTTCATCTGCAAATAATATCGTCTCACATAATTTGTTTACATACAAAGGCCGGTCAAAGCAATAGACTCTAATATGGAACCCTACGACACGCCCATAACAATAGGGGCACCTGATGACTTGGTTTGATTTATAACCACTGTTTGTAATCGGTCACTCAAGCATGATTTTCCTAATTATTTTTATTGAGTTTATTGAGATGCCGTAATATTGCAATTTACACAATAAGGGTTTATGTTCTAATATACTCGGTGGTAGATTTTTCCATAATCAACATAGCCTTAAACGTAGAGTAAAAAAACATAATCATATTATTATTGCACTCTCAATAAGTTAATAATAATAATATAAAAAAAATAATAATAATAATCTTAATGTAAGCCCTGCCCATTATAATGAAGTGCCGTTATAATTCTTGAAAAACCCAATATTATGACAGCACTGCGATTGCCCTCAGCCGTCTAGTAATTTCCCTAGCACCAGCGCCCTTCAAACCGATACACAAATAGTCCTTAACATCATCTCTCGGCCGCATAACAGCGCAGTTGTGAAGACTGTGCCTGTTTTTAGCTACATCATCAGCCCCTGATTCATCAAGCAAGTATTTGTGATAAAATAAATAACTAAGAACTCGATGGGTTTCTTCTGGTTGGTTAGACGTTCTCCTAACCACCTTACGACTACCAGAGACTTATGTAGTACAAGACAAGTGAGCTCAAACTCAATGGGTTTATCTTGTTTTGAATACGAGTTCCCATGATCACATTTCAGCTCTATCATCATACACTGGAAATCATCCAGCACCAAAGTGTTTGCCAAGGCAGAACAAGTAAGCTCAAATTCAATGAGTTTATGTTGTTTTGCATACGAGTTCTCATGAACACATTCCGGCTCTAGCATTAGACACGGGAAAGCATCCAGCACCAAAGTGTTTGCCAAGACAGGACAAGGGAGCTAAAAATCAATGGGTTTATCTTCTCTCGAATAGGAGTTCCTAAAATACATTCCAGATCTGGAATCATGCAGCACCAAGAGTTTACCAAGACAGAACAAGGGAGCTCAAATTGAATGGGTTTGTCTTCTTCTGTGTAGGAGTTCCCATGAACATATTTATTACATTCCATTCAATTAAGTGACAAAGTTTAGAGCTTTGACACATTTCAGCGTTAGTGTTTTGGTGCATTTATATTATGTTACGGAAAACGCAGTATGAGTTATTCTATGTTTTTTTTTTTAAATATTCATACCTATTGACGACAAGTATAGACACAAGTATATCACAGACAAGGCTTAAAGAGCCTTAAAATCCCTAATTCAATGCCGTGTTTGGTTTACTGACTAACATTAAAGGAAATGATTTAACTTATTTTAAGTAGCATTCTGTTTCACATTTAATATTACCAAATCAATGTTTTAAGACATTTGATGCTCAATTTCTAAGTTTACATAAACGTCAAGATAAAAAATAATTATGCCGTCTCACTGAGTCAGTGTCGATGAAGAATTATTTGAGCGCAGCGGAACTAATAAATAAATACCATGAACATGGGAACAATAATTATTGCTTCAAAACTTTTATAATATTTTTCAAATTTATATCATCGTGTTGCTTTTAAACTTTGATACATTTATAAAGAAAATTAAGAATACATAATTCGTCGCTTTATGTTTTTGTGTTGATTTTTATTTATTGAAGCTAATGATAACGATTTTGAGGAGTACAATATAATGGAAAAAGAAAATGAATAGTAATTTTGTTTTAAAATTTTATTTGTGTAATAATAAATAGTAACTATGAGATTACTTTTTCACTTTTAATGCTCTGAAATTGCTTATTTGTGCACGATATAGACTGCACAAAATCGATTTTTGTGCACAAGTGCATAAACTTATCTAGTCATAAATGTATCTATATTAAGGCAAAGAAAATGAGCCATACAGCCAAACACAATAAAAAGTTCAGAGATACAATTTGTTATTTTATAATATTTACTTTAATTTATTTGCTTGTGTGTTTTTAAGACATAAAAGATATTAAAATTTAAATTAAAATACAGTAGGTTATTTAATTAATTAAAAAAATATATATTATATTGGGACGTGTTAAAAGGCAATTTCCATACAAACTTATAAATCGCTGGTAAGCTATAATCGTCCGATTGACAGACAGCGTGTAGTGTAAGGATAAGGTGAGTTACCGTCGATAAGGTTATTGGGACAGAAAAGTCAACGATAATTACGATTTTTATCTCAAGTAGACAGAATGTCTTATATACTTGTATTTACGCAGGCACCTACAGAATTTATGTGAGTTCTCACAACAGATCTCTGCGTTTATCAGCAGTTTAATATCAATAATAAATCATACCGAGTATTGCGTAAAATCGATATAAGATATTCATAAATCTAATAAAATTAAAGATTATTTTTAAATATTACCTACGGAAGATGATAACAATAGATTGACACTAATCTATGCAACTGCAAACTTAAAAAGCTACAAGAAACAAAATCACTTAAAATCCTTCTCTTCGCGTAGGGAAAACAAAATAACCACCATTAAACTAAACAATAAATTAAAATGTTTTTAAACATTGTTCATAAGTGAGCGCCTCAATAAAGGCGTTAACATCCATGTAACCCCTCAATGACTTGCGCAAGCGCATACCATTGAAGCGTCAAGGCTTCGTCAATCGGAAAGCTTTAACAAAAGACAATTCAATCTCCACAAAGGTAAACACATTATCGTACAATAGAAATTCAATAATCATTGTTATTCCAATACTAATCACAAATATTTCTTATCAAAACAGTTTCAAGTGGCTTTTATTTTTGGAACAGAAAATAGAGTCAGTATTACAGGCACAGCGCGATAGGATTGTCTATTATTTTGTAATTAAAATTACATTTCTTAAAATTTTCGATGTACTTAAGTTTAGTAAAACAGCCATTTAATTTTAAGCGATATTAGTCCCTAACTGCACGGTCTTTACAAATCAGAAAAGCCATTCTTTTTAAGTACAATTATTGGAGTCGTTAACTGCAACGGACCTTACAAATCACGAAAAGCCATTTTATTTTGAGCGAAATTAATCCGTAACTGCACGGTCCCTACAAATCACGAAAAGTAATTATTCACGTCGCTGAAAATTTGATTCGATAAATATTTCTCACTTGATTGATCTATTCAATTCATTCAACAGTCTTTTATTTTTAAATAAGCATTGGGAATGAAATATTTGAAAAAAAAAGGTGAATTAATTTTGTAGAGCCGGATTCGAATCCGATACCAATAGGTACTCTAATAGCCGGATTCGAACAAACAGATTCGGCTTACTCTTAAAGTCGTAGTAGATATTGGAATATATTCATACAGTCTCGGTTTTAAAACATTAAGTATTAAAGGTGAATTACCTTTAAGACGTCAATTCCCAATATAGTATTATTATACTTTAGATATCAATGTAAGATAAATAATTAAACAACTTTGATGATGCTGTGAATAGTAGTAAGGAACGCATGAAACTTTTAATTTTTATGCTCTTTATCAATTAGTTAACGTATTAGGAGATTGAGCTTCTAGATGAGCCGATGAATATTTTCTTAAATATTAAGGAATAGCATCGAAGCCTATTACATGTGTATCCCCAAATGGAAAGTACTTCACATTTTGTAATAAAATATACTAAACGAAAACCATGCAATACTTTAAGCTGATCAGATACCCATTCATTTATAAAAAAAACGTAAAAATGAATTATCTATTTTTTTTTATATTAATATTAATCCAATTAATTACAATACATTTAAATAGCAAATAACAGAAATATATTACGCAAAATAACGATAATATTATCTTACTCACCATTAAATTACTGCTGATTTTCAACATGGCACTTATTGTAATACTTAAATTAACACGAAAATGTGGAAACAAACTAAAATTAAGACACGTATAGGTCCCCACCCAATGTAACCACCGAATGACCGCTCCAATAGGACCTGTCGTTTTTTATACTCAAACATTCCTCTGAGAACCCGGTTGTCGGCCCTACTGTAATAATAATCTTATTAACTTATCTACTCCTATCTTTACGTAGAACGTACCGTTATAAAGCCCGAATTTCGTTAATATACGGGCCACTTAAGATAATGTTACGCTTTTTTCTCATGTATGAGTTTTGACGAAGGGCTGATCTCTTAGTGGCAAGGGAGGACATCCTGGCAATCGTGTCTAATCTGTATGGCTCAATATTAAGTTTCTTGACGCGTGAAATTCTAAATGGCTGTTCAACGAATCAACAAAAACTTTCTTCGGATTTGTAGACACTTAGTTATCTCTGATTGATATTGTGGTTGTTTTCATTATGATTTTATGAATTTCCGATGCTTAGTTTTTTAGTATAGTTTAGTTCACCCTGCTGGAGTTTTTATTATTTCATCTGTCAGATATTCACACCTAAAACGTGAAACGACAAATAGATCAACGTAGTTAATAGTGAAAGGTCAAAGGTATTATAATATTTGTTGCAAATTTTTATTTATATATTATACATTCTCACGTAACTAAGCTTTGCGTTGACTTGACTCAAGATTTTTGACCAGGGTGTCGAATTTGAGTGTCGGTGTACACAGGTATCGTAATAATTCACTCTAAAATTATCAGAGCCCCTAACGAAAACATTACCTTTTGGGTGCGTACATATGTATGTGCGTACACACACACACACGTTTTTGTAAGTTGTATATTTGCAGTTCAAGTTTCGATTAGAGTAGTATGAATTGGAATTTTTTGACGACAATCTCTAGCCACTGTTCTCTCTAACTCCACAGGGGCAAGAACGTTAACAAGTGAGGATTTTTTTTAAATAAAATGTACCCTGTCCTGATGACACTATAATCTATCTTATAGGTACCTAATACTTTTTATATTATTACAATTATACTTAAAAAATTAATTATTTACAACGACAATAATTGTTTAGAAATTTTAAATAGTTAAGAAATATCATACTTAATATTAGAATTCTTGTGTACTTATATATAAAATTCTCGTGTCACAATGTTCGTTCCCGTACTCCTCCGAAACGGCTTGACCGATTCTCATGAAATTTTGTGGGTATATTGAATAGGTCTGAAAATCGGCCAACATCTATTTTTCATACCCCTAAATGTTAAGGGTGGGTGGGTCCACACGAAATATTTTTTTTTTAATTTTTTTTACATTTTTTTTAAATTTGTTTGATTATGAGTCAGCATTAAAAAATACATACAACTTCAAATTTTCACCCATCTACGATCAACAGTTACTTTTGTATCGCGATTTTAATATCGGCAATACAACGTTTGCTGGGTCAGCTAGTATACAATAAAACTCTATACCAAATTATATCGTCGTACGTATTCATCAACATATTTTATTAGCTTTGTTTGCATATTTATATATTATCTGAGTAAACAAATATTTCTTCATAACTTCTACTGATATATCATCTTAAACTTTTTAAAATTCCAGCCTTATTCCCAACATCCTTAAAGGAAGTTGGTCATAAAAATAATTAGGTCAATGTGATCCCACGAATCCAAACATAACGGTACAAGAGTGTTTCTATAATAAAAAAAGTATATTAATGATATAGTGCAGTGAATAACTGAGATTATAAGCTATCGAATACCAGATGACCATCGAAATAGTGATAAGCTTACGGAACCATTAATGCACGCAAAGCCCTCACAGTTATGACGGCATTCCTTACTTTATAATAAGACAAATAAACGAAGAACCTATGCATGACTTTTTATAATCATCTGCTTTACATAGAAAAGCGATTAGAATTTCAACAGCTTAGATAAATGTTACCGTATACCCATTAACTTGTGGTTAGCCACATATCTTATATTCACGTTCGCTTATTTATTTAAATTGCTTCTAGCCTGAGCTTTTTATTTGATCGAGGTAATGTTTTATATTTAAGACTATTAATGTTATTCATTGGTTACTTAATGTTATGGAATGGAGCGCTGGGAGGTTTATTATCATTACGTATGCTAACTACTTAATTAGAGTGTTTGAAGCAACTTCATAAAAAGTTTAACTTGCATTGTTAGAATTCAAATAACTCGCCGCAGGGTTTACTTACGCTGTCGACGTATGGGGGTTATTAATCAAACCAACAATAGTGTTTACAAGTGGGCTTTAATATGTTTATATACAAAACAAACCAAAAATCATTTATTCACTCAGGTCAAAAATTTATATACGTAAAAATTTTGACAAAAATAAACCCGCTGAGTTTCTTGCACCCGTTCTTCTTAGGTCTGAGGCCCAGGGTCTAAAAATTTTAATATTTTCCATATTAAATCCACTGCAGGTCGGTATATTTACAAAACACGTATCAGCTTTTATCAAAAACGCTAATTTAACTTGTTTATACCAGTTCTGCAGGTGTCAGAGGATGAATATGTGGGCGCATTTTAATATTATAGCGGTCGTATCGAATTACGCAACGCCTTAGGTGCATTTTTATTTTATTAAACTATTATTGACACTGGTTACTGGCATCATACGCACCTTATTACCTCAATCATTTGCTCGATTCCATAAAAAGATGTTAAGATATAGCTGAAACAAAAACCAAGACAATATACATTTCGCCATTAATAAGAGGCCATGGATTCACACCAATTAATTTGTAACAAAAAGGTGTATGCTTAGAACACACCACAGAAGTGAAAACTTCATAAAACCGAGGTTAATATACGACCAATGACGTTCTATACATATGGACATATCATTCGCAGTCTGATAACGGAACGGCAAAAGTGTGCTTAAAGCCAATGTAAGCATACTTTTCTCTTTAGTCGTGTATCAACTGTGTGTCAATCAACAAGCCTAAGAGTGCTATAAATAGTGCTTAAATAATACATTAACGACTCAAAAAAAAGATGGTGTGACTTATCATCGGTAAGGTTATTTTATTATATAACATTGATATGCAAGTAGCGGGAGTAATTTAATAAAACGAGTATTTTTTCATTATTATGGTATAATATTATTTCATCTTTCATCTGTCCCATTCTGACTAGATCCGCTTGTCAGAATGGGACAGATGAAAGGACACAATCAGAAATGTATAGACATAGCAGTTCAAGGTTATTGTGGTGTCATTTGTGGCATGTGCCATATTTCGTCTTTGATTTCGTATGAGGTGCATTGTCTATGTGTATAGAACGTCATTTTATACAACTGTTTTTTGTACTACATCAATTCGAATGATATGTCCATATTTATAGAACGTCATTGTACTACATCTATATACATAAAAATGAATTGCTGTTCGTTAGTCTCACTAAAACTCGAGAACGGCTGGACCGATTTGGCATATTTTGGTCTTGAATTATTTGTGGAAGTCCAATGAAGGTTGAATAAATATGACAATACCCGGAATTAAATAAAAACAACAATTTTGATTTTCCTTTGATGTGTCCCCCGTCGTTCAGAAAATTAAATAAAAATAATAGTTTAAAATGAATAACTAATTAGAATTTTTATATCTTTCTAACTTTCTCAGGAGGTAAAAATTAAACTTCCTTAAAACACGGTTAAATAACACTTAAAAAAGGGTTCCTTTTGTTTGTTTTAAGTTTATTTTATACAAAAGTTTACGTCTTTTATATATCGATTGAGGCAGTACGAATGCTGCCAGGTCAGCTAGTTCATAATGACAAATCTTTGAGAGAATCGGTCTTTGATTGGTGTTCAAAGGACTTGTGTGGTCTTTTATGTTTTAAATTTTTAAAGTTGATAATTGTAAGTTATTTAGATTTAGGCCTTCCAATCTAGCTTTATTTGATGATTAAAATAATTTTAAACACCTGCGTTTTCACAAAAAAAAAATGAAAATTACTATCACTAATTTAGATATTTACTTAAAACTGTTATTATAATATGATCATTTTTTTAAGAATTCGATGAATTTATTGTTTCATTCAAAAATTGCATTCACTGGTATTTTTATGTTGCTGAAAATTAAAAAAATTAATTAAACCACACTTCATGCAAAAATGGGACATGTATTTTTCTTTTTGCTGCTGTGAACACTGCTCCATAGATATCGCATACATTAAATTAATGATAATAAATTTTATTTAAAATAAAATTAGTACATAATTTATAAAATATCCGGACGACCGATTCTTTCTCGGATTTTTAAGAATGTACAAAACTTGAACAAAAAAAATTAATAGGACATCTGGATAAGAACAGGGGTGTACTTTATTTATATATACTATAGTCTTTTATAGTTTATTTATATATAGTGGCTAAATTTAACTTTGTATTTTAATGTTATTGTAGCTGTTTCTCATTAAAACACGGATAAAACTACATTATTTAAATTAAAACCTAGCTAGATCGATTTATTGCCCCCGAACTCTCCTGTTTATAAAATTTTATGAAAATCGTTTCCGAGATTTATATTATATATATATATATATATTATCATGACGTACGGTATTTTAGTATGGGGTCATGCTGCTGACGTTGATATAGTGTTTGCTCTGCAAAAGAGAGCTGTTCGTGCTATATATCAGCTTGGTTATAGACAGTCTCTCAAAGAAAAATTTTAAGAAATAAATATACGTTCACAAAAATCGTCACCTTTTTGCTCTTAATAGTGATTTTCATTAATATACCTAACACTAGAAATAAGGGATTGCTTGTAACTAATTCTAGTAGGCTTCATAAGATACATAATAGCTTTAAGGGTAAATGTATACACTTCTATAATAAACTCCCAGCCACTGTTCAGGCATTATCTATAAATAAATTTAAATGTTTTATAAAAAAATGAATCCGTCGTAAATCCTATTACTCCACAGCTGAATATCTAAATGATCGGACAGCCTGGGACTAGATTGTGATTATTTTATAGCGATAGAAATGACTGTACAATATTGTATATTTTTATTGAAAATAGCGCAAAAAAAGAATGCTGGGAGAGTTTCTTGCACCGTTTCTTCTCTCTCATAGCGCCATTTGTTTCCGAAGCGGTAGTAGTATCTAGTATATTAGAAATGACATCAAAAAGAATTCTAAAGGAATCAATTTTGAGAAAATAAATGCCGTTTATTATATACAAGAATTGCTCGTTTAAAGATATAAGATATATTTCTAATCAGGAAAGAACGAGAATAGAAATTAATAGAAGAATTTAATAAAATTGAAACCAAAAAAATGCAATATTATAAGCTTTATTATTTAATCCAAATTCGTTTTAATCGTCAAAGTTGAATCGTCTACCACCATCAAAGCGGAACCCATAGGCTGCTGCGTTTTTCACGTCGACGAGAGCCGGGTTGCGGTGCTTGTAGAAGCTTCCGTGGCCATGTGCAGGTCGGGACGATCCATTGGGCACTCCGTGGGCCACACGAGGGTAAAACGCTTCAAATTGACCGCTAGATGGTAAGACCGTTTTCAAATCCATGTCTTCTGGATCGTATGGGAGGCACAGAACATGGAGTATGGTCAGCATAAAACATACCATGCGTAACATCTGTTAAAAAAAGATAATTAGGTAGTGATTACTTAAATAATGAAATCTTTGTTTCTCAAAATAGTAAGGGATAAAATAAACAAAGCAAATACGTGCGTACGTTCGTTATTTGGTTCGTCAGTTTTCATTGTAATAACAATCATAAACCTAATAAATCAATAACATAATCTGCAGATCTGTAAGGATGACACCATTCTTGCAGGAGTTTTACATCACAATTTTTTTTTCACAACGAATAAACTTAGCTGTTTCGTGATCCCAGCCTGTTACATAATTTATACGCCACTGATCGGGTGATTGTTACCTTTTGAGTACCGCAAAACTAACGCATTTTTGTAGTAAAGATAATTAACAGTGCGTCTACGCTAGATGAGTACAAGCGTAACGCAAGGACTTGTTCACATACAACGAAGAACGGCCAGCAAAACGCTTTCCTTCTCTTTTACTTGCCATCCCTCACACACTATCTCTTTCGGTCCATAGCTTTTCTTTGACGACAGTAGAACCTGACATCGTTGTGTCAGAAGATGAGCAGGCCAACGCTATTAAGTGCAATAAATCACCAGGTAAGGATGTCACAGCCAAAATATAAAAAGACCTCGGTCAGTAAGACACAAAGGCGAGCAACGAAATCTACAAATCTGGACTACTGGAAGATGGCCAAAGGGCTGGATAAAGTCAATATTTATACCGTGGCATAAAAAAGGCTTCTCAAAGACTGCGAATATTACACGACCCTTGCGTTAATATATCACGCACGTAAGAACCTTCTACATATTATTAATCGACGACTAAGATACTTTTCAAGCCGACACATACCTTAAGAGTAGGCAGGTTTCGTGAAGGGCAGGGCAACGCGGAAACAAATACTGAATCTCCGCAAATCATCGAGATGAGCAGGGAATTCCATTGTCCTGTCGTCCTTTGCTTTACTAACTACACAAAATCTTTTGACTACATGCCATGGGACAAGCTATTAAATGTTCTACTCAAAACGGGAGCTCGTGAACACCTCGTTACTTTGATCCTGAGTCTATACACTGAAAAACCATTTTTTCATCAGAATAGGCAATATATGCTCTAATATGTTCCAAAGTAAAACGACGACTTAAACATAAAGATGCAACATTTGTTTAGCAGTGAACAGAGCGAAAGTTAATGAGATGATAGTTATATTATAGAAACACAGCATCTGCGTCCCTGAGATAAAAAGGAGAATCGAGATAGCAAAATATCCTTTGTCCCCACTAAACAACAACATCTGGAGAAAAGAGGAATTGGTATCAAAACTAAAAAGATTGATAAGAGCACTAGTTTTCCCTATGCAGTAGAAATTTGGACAATCTTGGCTCTAGAAAGGCAAAGGGTTCATGTATTCGAGATGTGGTGTCGGCGAATGCTAAGAATATCTTGGACGGCATAACGCATCGATGCATTCAACTTATACACACAGCGTATTCCTTATTATTCAATGCATAGAGACGAAAAAATATTTGGAAAAACAAATTGTGCCTGAAAGTACCGAAGGCTAAAGAGCACATGGTCGTTCTTCAATAAGATAGACCGACCAAATAAAAGATTCGTCATTGAAATTCTTCACGTTTGAAAGAGACGTACTATACAGAATCCGATGGAGATGGATCAACCGCTCCAGATGAAACTCAAATGCTGACCGAGATCCTCAGACATGAGGGACTGACCCAAGAGACTGGAGCCGGTCTAAGCCAATCATTAATTCGTTAATGTGAATCAGCTTACGAGCCCCGAATAAACATACAGCGATCGTTTGACTCTTTTTCTGTTCTTTGATAAACACAAACTGATTTGTGTTCCGTTTAGCGACAACCGTGCTCACCGCGCATGCATCTTTTTAGATCCAATCCACATCCGTCTCATGATGGCTTCTAGCAGTCGGTGATCTTGCGGATGAACACAGAAGGCTGCCGAGAGCGAGCAGGACCGCACAGCACACGAGGGCTCTTTCACTATACAATACTCAGACAGCAGAACTTTTGCATTTTCGTGTGTGTTTATCCGGATGCCCTCAGATATTGTAGCTTAGCTTGCCTTTGACCTTACCTGCTTACCTGCTTGAGTCGATACGGGCTTCTTCGCCTCCGACCACGAAACTACAAATCTTGGTAAGTTGGCTTTAAGCTTCGGCTATATTAATTGCACCAGTCACAATTGCAAAATCAATCCAAATGTATGCAAGGACTTAAGAGGTCACTACAGAAAACTGTTTTCTAGCTCAGTTCGTTCTAGATCCACACTTAGCACCAAGCTGTTATTGAGTAGAGCGACTGTGCTCATCTAGGAATAAAACCACCTTTATTATGGGTTTGCCATGACTGCATAGTCTACACAACAAAATTGAAATATCGAATACAGGTACATTAATATCATGAGTATCCGTAATATTAATTCTATAGTTTTTTTTATAAAGCACGACTACAGGAGAATTCGAACGTAACGTAATATAATTTGGATTAAAAATTAATTGAATAGTTTCTGTATTTTCAATAAATAGGTAATAACTCCAATAACGTTAAAACCAAAAGACAAAAAAAAACTACGTTTAAAAAACCGACTTCAAAATCTGAAAAGTATCAAATAACTAAAAATTTAATTTAAAACACCTCTTTTGCAAACCTTTACCTTTAATATTAATAAAATACTATTATTTATATGTGCTACCTATTGATAGGTTTTAATTCAGTGCCAAGCCCGTAACAAAATAAAACTTAATATTATAAACAGCTTACTTACTGTACTTATTTAGGTTGTCTGGCCACGCGTGTCTGTCCGCTTGGGTTGTTTTGTTCTAGACGAAGGTATCCCGCTCAAAATCACGCGTGGGGCGTGTAGGTACCTTTATTGCATTTGGCTTGGCACCGACTTCAAAGCTATCAATATGTAGCACATACAAATAAGAGTATTTTATTAATATTCAAGGTAAAGGTTTGCATAAGAGGTGTTTTAAATTAAATTTTTAGTTATTTGATACTTTTCAGTTTTTGAAGTCGGTTTTTTTAAACGTAGTTTATTTTTAATTTTTACGTTTCAGTGTCAGTTAATAATAATATATAATCAACTTGAATGAAAACTCCAAAAAAAAGCCGTACGCAGAAAACAATTATGTCATCCAATTAGACCAAAATGTTTATATAAATGTTCATAAAATGAAAACTACTGGGCCAAACTATGTAAAATTTTATGGGACCAAATGGCATCTATTTCGCATCAAACAAACGAATAATTACGTAAATCCGATCATAAATCTCAGAGTAATAGGGGTACATACAAAAAAAATACCGATCGAATTGCTGGCCTCCTCCTTTTTGACGTCGGTTAAAAATACCATAAATCTGTGATTAAAAAATTTTAATTGAATAGATTATATTTTTCATCCTGCTCATAGATAAGAAAGTGTATACGAGATATATTTTTCTTCAATCCTAACCTAATCGATCCCACTAACCATCACTCAATAGATGGATGGATAGACTCAGATGTTCATAGTTCATAACCTCGTCAAATTATCACCAGCAAGGTGACGCTGACATGCGCTTCGAAAGTGTTATAATATTCACTTATCTTTTTTCAATTAAATTATAAGCATTAAATATGATTGAAAATTTACGCATTAAGTTTTAATTATAATAAATCATTAGTTAGATTTTCCGCCACAAGCCAATACTTACTCAATACACTTAAAAGACTACATTAAAAATGCATTTTATCACTCTACCCATAGTTCAAATACTTATTAAACTTTAAATATAAAAGTAAAGGTATAGGTCCCTTTCTTTTACCTTGTGTTCGGTAGCTTAAGAGTATTCTACAATACTATTTACAACATAATAATTATATTTCAGTGAAACTTAAGAGTCAAATACGAAAGATAGCTTAAATTCATACTTTGGAAACATACTCAAACCTTACTGAAATAAATATTTATATAAACGCTGTGCGTTAATCTTATGGTAAAATTGTAAGAGAGAGGTAAAAAAAAAGTAACTTTAGAAAATTTTGTTAGTATCGTAACAGTCTGAGCATTTTAAAGGATTTTAAAAATAAACGTACCTTCATGGTTGCAGATGTATGAGTGAAATGAGAATTGAGATAATATGTTCGATGCTTACGTAATGTAAGGTGTGGGCAACCTTGGAACAGTAACGCGTGCTAAACACGACTAACTTAAAGCAATCTTTCGCCAATACTTTCCCTTTACACACCAGTACAATGAACGATTTAGTCTGAGACTTGACTATTGGAAACTATTAGAAAAAGATAATATTTAACTACAGTACCAACTATATTTCATAGATTTGTAGTATACTGATGTAAATTTTTTTTTTCATAATACTGAACAGCCTTGATGGATATATCAAATTTCAAAATTATGCTGCAATATTCGGCGAAAAATGTGTCCGACGGTAGAAAATATCAAGCGCTCAGCAATCAAAGAATGCGAGAAAGAAGATCAAGTAGAAGAAGAGATAAAGCAAGATGGAAAAGGACGATTTTGATATACATTTCGGAAAAAATCAGCCACGCTTGGAATTAATTAGCGCCTTAGTATTTTGTATATTAAATTGCAATAAAACGCACACATTGACAAATAAAAATTGGTCACAAGTATCGGGCTGCTCGGTCGTGTATATGCTACTACAATCTAATGATTAATATTAAACAGTATTTGACGTTTGAGTATTTTTGTTGCGTCACTTTACATATTACATTGTAATTAACGTAATTTGTAAAACGTAGAAGTTGATTGTTTTTGATTTTTAAGAGGAAAAACTAGTTACTTGCCACTTCTTCTTCTTTTTATTGGAATGGATATACTTCAAAGGTACTTTGGTGATAGTTTGGTTATGTTCGGCTAATGGGATCCATATTTTTTTTATGTTAATAAAAATATAATATTTGAGTATTAGTTTCTCTCATTAAACGTTACCTTAACTTATTAAATCCAAATCCCTTTAGAACGTAGAGAAGTAAAAACTATAAACACAAGCGAATAAATAAACATACAAACTTTCCCCTTTATAATATAAGTGTGATTTTTGATTAAAACGTAAAAAACCTCTAACTGAACAGATCTTGATAGGAAAATAGGGACAGACTGACGAACGTAAAACTTATAGCAACCCTCTTTTTCGTCTGGGTTTAAATAAATACCTAAGTGCTACTCCATTGATGTCACTGTCCAAATCGGGTACTAAATTTAAAATATGCAGCTGAAACTGAAATAGTGTTTACATTGTTGCCTATTGACCAATAAAATTTTAAAATACTGGATTAAACGCAGAAATGTGTAGACATAGCAGTCGAAGGTTATTATGGTGTCATTTGTGGCATGTGCCTTATTTCGGCATTGATTTTGTATGGGGTGCATTGTCAGTGTCTTGTGCATAGAACGTCATTGAGTACAGTGACTGTGAGTGACAGTATCTGTATTTTTAGGTGTACTTTTAAAATAAATTTGAAAAATAAGCGCTAAAGGAACTTCCGACAATTCAATTTGGTATAGTAGTAGTTTATACATATCTAAGTATCCATTATTACTCTACGGTACTAGTCAGCTGTACCTACACCTTATTAGTATTCTTAAAGCTCCTAATCCATAAACGTGACGTACGTAAATTAAAAAAAATACCTAATTTTTACTTTAATATATATTTTCATTTTTCTGCCTTTATAATTACATTTTCACGTTACTTTTAAGGTTTCCTTTGAATTTGATAGCTTTTGTTAATTAAATTATTATTTCTTTTTCGTTTTCTAAATGCCTAGGCAGAGTAAATTTAATCTGATCTATCTAAGAATTATCAAGGGTAGCAAAAAATATTTATAATATAGTTTTTAAGAAGAATTCTGAAACTTTGTTTGAATGATAATTGACGACGCGGTCTCAAAAGAGTAGTTTATATTGATACCAGCAGCTGATTTTCCTTTTACTTTTTGGTTGGAAAAACTATTATATTTTGAACTATAATGTTATCTAATACAATTAAAAGTAAAACAAACTTATGTTTAGAAAATGCGAAATCTGAAAGATACATTTTAATGCTCTCTATTGATTATGACCGGCGCGATGCTTAACTTCGACTACTTCGACGAGGAGGCAACGAACTACAGTTTAATAATGTAAAAACAGTGACGTATGCCCACCATTTGAACATAAAATAAAAAACTGTGTTCGCTTGAGATCGTATGACGAACTTTACGCAAACCATCACGAGCAAGCATGATTCCCTCATCCCAGTCTCGTTCAATACCCACGAAATAATGTTTTTTTTATGACATTAAGGGACAAGACAAGCTGGACGTTCAGCTGATGGTTACTGATACGTCCTGCCCATTATAATGAAGTGCCGCTCAGGGTCTTGAGTCATAAGATGTTAAGACTCATTTGCCCAGTAATTGGTAGGTAAAACTTATAGGTTACTCCTAGTTTCTCCGTGTCACGTAATTCTGTAGTGACAAAGGTAAGATAAAGACAAAAATTTTAAAGTTGGAGTAACTTTTATAAGATAGTTACAGATTTTACAGAGTATCTAAAAGTTCAAGTTTTACAGTTACTTTCTCATTAATAAACGCAGTGTATAGTTACTCCAAGTTTAAAATTATTTCTCTGTCATGTAGTTCTGTAGTGATAAAGGTAAGATAAAGACAAAAAGTTTTAAATTTGGAATAACTTTACTTCGCGTTTATTAATAACACAGCTAAAAAATTTAGCCTGCCGCCAATGAGAGAAAATGTTTAAATTAGTGTAATTTTCTTAAAATTTAACTACTCATTGTTAAATTAATGTAGGTTAGAATATTCTTTGTGTAAAAGACTTGATACACTGGAAGTATAAATGAAAACGAAATAGTATAATCACCATTTATTTACTAAACTACCAATAACGACCGATAAAAATACACAGCGACCTGAAAATAAATAACTTACAGAAAATATTAAGCACTAACTGAGTTTCAGCATCTTATCTTAATACCTCTACTTATCAATAATAAATACATTTTTAAGTATTTAAAAATAATTTTCAACTCTATAACACTTAGGGCCTTATGATAATGCTCTTTACACACTGAATGATATCTTATATCACTAGGAAAAATAATACAAAAAATATATAAAAATCAACTACTGGATGACAGAATATGAAGCCTGTCTTTAGGTAATTAGATTGCAATCCAAATGTATACCAGAATATGAATAATTTCGCAACCATCTAAAAAAATGGTTGAGAAACTGAAGTGGAAGTGGGCAGGGCAAGTACCTCGACGGACTGGTGCCCGTGGGGGCAGTTAAGTCCTCGAATGGCGATACCGGAAGACTTAGTGTTTGTATGCCCCTCACAAGATGGACCGATGATTTGGTCAAGGTTGCCGGAAAACGTTGGATAAGGGCAGCGCAGGACCGATCGTCATGGCGATCTCTGGGGGAGGCCTTTGTCCAGCAGTGTGCGGCTGAAATGATAACGATGATAAATAATTACTTGACAGCTAAATTAATATTTATCGTTGAATGCTGGATGCTTCGCCAGGTAATTTATTTGTTTTATAATATATATTGCTTGAAAGTGAAATTAAAGAAAAATAAACGATCTGTTTGGTAGGCGAGTACTGGTTATCTTGTGATAAAAAGTGATGGATCATGGTAGCAGAAATGAAATAAGATTTGTCAGGCCAATTTCTCAGCATTAAAATTTTGTTGGTCAAAATAATGTTGTAATAAAATACTGGTTTGAACAGCTGATTATTAGAAATTAAATTGACTAGGCCAGCTGTTAAAAATAACATTAATATTGCATTGACCAGGTTGTTTAAAAATTAAATTTTATTGCACAAGCCAGCTGTTTAGAAGTAAAAATTTTATTGATCAGGCTGGCTGTTTGATAATATTATATGATTGGTCAAGACAAGAATTTGTTAGAAATGTAAAATGATTTCCTAAAATTTTGTTTGTTAAGCAATAAAATTTAATTGTCTAGCTTGGTAATGAAATTTAACTGTGTAGCCCAGCTGTCTTCTAGTAATGTCTTTGGTCAGTCAGACTGTTTTTTTTATAATATTCATTAGTCAGTCCAACTGTTTTTTTTTTTTATGGAATAGGAGGACAAACGAGCGTACGGGTCACTTGGTGTTAAGTGATCACCGCCGCCCACATTCTCCTGCAACACCAGAGGAATCACAAGAGCGTTGCCGGCCTTTAAGGAAGGTGTACGCGCTTTTCTTGAAGGTACCCATGTCGTATCGTCCCGGAAACAAGGAAGCTCATTCCACAGCTTCGTGGTACGTGGAAGAAAGCTCCTTGAAAACCGCACTGTGGAGGACCGCCACACATCCAGATGGTGGGGATGATATCGTAACTTGTGCGTGTCATGCGAAGGTGAAATTCGGCGGCAGAAATCAGGTTGAACAGCTCTTCGGAACACTCCCCGTGATAAATGCGGTAGAAGACACACAATGAAGCGACGTCTCTACGCAACGCCAAGTGATCCAGCCGTTCACAGAGTACTGGGTCCCCGACAATTCGAGCTGCTCTGCATTGCACGCGGTCAAATGGATCGAGCTGATACTGGGGGGCGCCACACCACAGATGACAGCAATACTCCATGTGAGGCCGGACCTGCGCTTTGTAGAGCGCTAGAATGTGGGCCGGCTTGAAGTATTCCCGTGCTCTATTTATGACGCCCAGTTTCTTTGAAGCCTTTGCCCTCCTGATGGCCACGGAATTGGCAATTGCTCGAGATTTCGAGACCCAGTATTCCGATACTAGGCGAGGCTTTAAGGGAAGTGTTCTCGAAGAGCGGTGATACGGCAAATGGGGTTTTTTTAGTGGTAAACGCGCAAACTTGAGTCTTCTGGGGGTTAAATTGGACAAGGTTCAACTTACCCCATTCCGCGACCTTCTCGAGAGAAGACTCGATAGAAGACACAAGTTTCTCCCGGCACTGGTCGACGTTTTCCCGAGAGAGACCTGCATGGCCCGTGTATACGGCATCACCAGTGCTGTCGTCTGCATAGCAATGCATGTTGGCGGTGTCCAACATATCATTGATATATAGAAGAAACAGCGTGGGAGATAGCACACAGCCTTGGGGCACTCCAGCGTTCACGGGCTTGGGATTCGAGCAATAACCGTCGATAACGACCTGTATGCTGCGCCTAGTGAGGAAGCTGGAGGTCCACTTGCATAAGCTCTCAGGAAGCCCAAATGATGGAAGTTTTGCGAGGAGCGCCTTGTGCCATACACGATCAAAGGCCTTCGCTATATCCAGACCAACTGCCAGGCCTTCCCCCTTGCTTTCAATAGCCGCCGCCCATCTATGTGTTAGGTATACCAGAAGATCGCCAGTCGAGCGACCATGGCGAAAGCCGTACTGCCGGTCGTTGATCAACTGGTGACCCTCAAGGTATACCAAGAGCTGGCGGTTAATTATGCTCTCCATGATTTTGGAGAGTAGGGAGGCAATAGCAATAGGCCTGTAGTTTGCCGGATCCGAACTGTCTCCTTTTTTTGGGATCGGATGGACAAGGGCTGACTTCCATGAATCAGGGACTACGCCTTTTGAATAAGAGTGCCGGAATAAACGCGTTAGCACCGGCGTCAACTCAGGGGCACACGTTCTAAGCACGATTGGAGAAATGCCATCCGGCCCGCTCGACTTCCTGACGTCCAACGAAAACAGAGCTCGCCTAACAGTTTTCTGTCGGAACTGTACTTCAGGCATGGAGCTCTGACACCGCGGGATGGTCGGCGGTGTTTTTCCGTTGTCGTCAAGAGTCAAGTTGGAGGAAAAAAAGAGTGCACAGGAGATCGGCTTTCTCTTTTGCCGTATGGGCCAGGGTGTCATTCCTCATGTGCAACGGCGGCATGGACGGCTGGTTGAAGTTACCAAGAGCAGCTTTCGACAACGACCAGAACTTGCGTGTTCCGGTCGGGTAACTGGAAAGCTGCTCGCCAATTTTGACGACGTGCTTCGATTTCGCACGGGCGATTTGCCGCTTAAAAAATCTGGAGGCACGGTTATATTTCCTCTTCAGAACTTTGCAGTTCGGATCCGCAACCCAAGTTCGATACGCCTGTTTTTTGCAGTCAGATGCTGCTTTAACTGACGCATCTGTGCCACTGTGATCTGCCACCGATCGGTACTACAGAGCTTGGTATAAAAATATCCATGCCCTGCAGCATCACATCGGCTACTGCAACGGCGCAGGCACTAGGATCATCCGAAGGGAAACAAACCCCGCCCCAAGGGTAGGATGCAAAAAAGGAACGCATGTATAGTAGTAATATTTTAACGATCGGATTGGCTATTCGGTTGTAGGTTAGACCAGCCGTTTGGTTTAATTTTATTGGTTAAACCAGCTATTTGCGAAAAATTTCATTACAAAAACCAGCTGATTGTTGAAGTCATTAAATAAAATGTTAAGGGATTGCAATCTATCCTATTATTTTATGAATAGTAAAACCATTTGATGACGATATTTGAATAAAGTGAAATTTCTTACGAGTATGGAATAAAATGCGTGCAAAGAAGTTACAAATATTTAAAACGTTACGATCACAATCTCTGGAATTATAACTGTTATATATATTATGTCAAAAACTACATATTTAAATGTTATAATATTTGTAAGTAGAGATAATGTTATACTATCCTTATTGAGAGCCATAGTACATAAGTCGATACTCATACAAGGCGTAATACCATTTGAGAATAATACATTGATTTCTCTAAGCGGGTATTTCATAAGTATTCGAGTAGCGACGATATATTTAGAATTTTACAATAAGATTATATTTTGATTTGGGCGATGACATTTTCGATATATTTGTTGACTATAAAATATCACATCAACGAATATCTTATAATGGTATATAATACAAAAATACGTCGAAGCCAGTCTTGTAGATACTGGGAAAGTATATATCTATTCACTCTATATAAGATTTATACAAATAAATATCATTAGACACAATATGGTGACATGCATCAACAAATCGGGCTATCTGTTGTTGAACGTTAGTTACCTAATAAGTAAAGCCGTTGTTCTTATTTTAAAATAATCAGTTCAATAAAACAATGAACTATCCAGCCTCTAAAACATCAAAGCTATGATTATTGCCCAGCGAGCTTAAACATTAAATAATAAGTATTTATTGCTATTAAACCACTGACCTGTATAAATACCACTGACAGGCTGTTCCATATGTTTGACAGCAAAATTTTGTCCCTATTTGAAGCGCCACTCGCGAGCGTCCTGAGAACTAATTTTGACATACAATACTCTTTATTTCTACATTTTGAATTAACTTCGCTCTTTTTCCGTGTAATTTATACATCAAGAATCAACATAATAAAGTACACATACACACAAATAAATAAATAAATAAATGTTTTTTTGTAAATAGTTTCCCACCATCTATAAATGTTTGCTGAGGTTGTTTGTCATCACCAGTTTTAGTACCGCAGACTCTCGCTATATGGCCATTAGCGCCAAAATGGCGAATATCAAACTGGCACATAAGCACTTTGGCAACCGCCAGTGCAGTGGTATTTAATAGAGGTCAAAGTATCAAACAGAATGCGCTCATAGACCCCCCAACCCTCCCCCTCTATCTCAATCCTATCACGTACGAGAAAACCAAAAGGTTAGTCAATGTGCTACAATTTTCATTATTTGTGACAGCCATTGGTAAGTGGAAAAATATGTTTTAAAACCAATTAAGTTATTTCGAATGCTTGTCGAAGTATGTTAAGGCTACTTTAAAGTTGCTAGTATCAACCACGGCTTAACAATAATTGTCACTCACATATTCATATGCCGTTCATTTACAACATCACTACTTTAATTATCTACTGTAAACCAACGGTCCTTACAATTATACAACAAAATATATCCATTATTGTTATATTTCTCTCTTAAATATATAGATATATGTATTTATATTTTGACAACCTATTCGCTATTTTTGTGACACTTAATAACTATGATTGAACTACACATGGGTAACATACTAGCAACACATCTATGAAAAATAAGTTGCCTATTGATAACAACCTTGTAACTATATTAGGCCTATTAACAACTATAAAATGTGGAATAACCCAAAAAACTACTACGAAAAATGAATATTGTAAAAGCTACATTTGTTAACATCACATCAAATTTTATATACAAGTTAGCTGATCCGACATATGTTGTTCTGTATATAATGAATATAATACTGTTTTGTATGAATATGTCCATAATATTTACATCAAGATTTATTTCGTAAAATATGCTCCCTGTTGTTATAATGAAATTGTTTCACAGCAGAACTGTCAAACCGTGCATCAATAAATTCTCTCATAGAAAATATGTCCATACAAAACAAATATGGGAAATAAAAACTGTCATAACTCTCAAGTTAGACTAAACTGCACTCCATAAATTAATCCCCATTAAAATCCATAAATTAGTTGAGGAGTTCACTGGGAACAAACATCAGGACACTGGATTTATATATATTAAGATGTTTTATAACCAATAACATTGTCAAACGATTTGAGCTTATGGATTCAGTTAACTGAACTTTTTGCGAAAGCGTTTTTTTCTGAAACACTCCTATCAGTTTGTTTGAAGCTACATGAGAACCATACTGCTATTCTAGTTATTCTAATTCAGTTTAAGTGAGCTTGCTTTGAATAGTAATTCTAAAATTTTTCCTATTTTTTCACGACAAACAAACCTTAACTAAATAAATTATTTGATGTCATGCTAACAAATGTGGTGTGTAAATATAAGACAAAGTGAAGCATATACATTGAATGCTTTAAATTTGTTCCGATTACTACCATTTTACAAGTAGATACAAGTAAGAATTCATTATATATCATACACAGAGCAGTGATGGAATCTTATACAAATTAAATTTATTTCAAATTAAATTCTCATGTACTGTGTTTCTACAAAGAGTTAGTAATATACGCTAGAAAGAGATAGAAAATGTCATCAATCCTCATTTGGATGTCCTAAAAAAATACTTTTATTGACTTACGGCCGTTCCCAATATTCAGTCTATCTCCGGTTGTGGCCTACTTGAGATAAAAATCGTAACTATCGATGACTTTTCTATACCAATAAACTTATCGACAGTAACTAACCTTACCGTACACGCTGTCTGTCAATGGAAGGACGTACAGCTTAACAGTGATAGAAGTTTGTATGGAAAATTGCAATTCACGCGTCCCAATATAAGGCGATAAGAATGACTTATCGGGTATATTGGGACAGCTTCAGATTATTGACAACTAATTACTGACAGTAGAAGTTAGTAATTTATCTCAATCTGTAGATAGTATATTGGGAACGGCCGAAAATGGACAAAAATTTCTAGCTAGTTCCAAGGGCCCCTGTACTAGGTATGGAACCTGTGTGGTATATTACTGGGTGCCCCCGCACATACACCAAGACTAGAAAGTCAACAAACAGAGTGGGGATAAATTTAAATTACACGATTGTGTGTGTAAAAATAAACATAAAGAAAATTTAAAAGAAAGTAAAAAGAATAAAATAAAAACATGTGTAAGAAACTGCGTGTGTGTGTGTGTGTGTGTTTGAAGCTAATAATTAGACTATTCTGTGATGTATTCTATAATTTTATGTAAAGAATATATAATATTATATTTATATGATTCCATTCAAATTCTTAACGCGTGATAATAACGCGGTTAGAAAGATCTAGGTGACGTCAGTTGGCAGTTAAAAGTTTACAAGCAGTCTGCTTTCATATCAAGATACATATATATTATATATGCATATTTTAAACTTTAAAATTAATACATTACTATAAAATACATAAGGACTAATGCTATAATATATTTTCTTTTTAAATATTTAATGTTTAATGAAATTTTGGTGTTATTAAGTCATATTTTAAAGATATTTTTTCTAAAACACAAACTTTTTTGTGTTAACAACAAGGACCTCATTATAGATCCTATTTATAAATATATTCGTATCTATATCACAAAACTTTTTTGTTGCTCATTGCCTATATAATAACAGAAAAGGCTACTTAATTATCATTACTTATCATATAAATATTTTGTTCGTTTTAAAATATTGCAATGACTATTATATAGGTACGTTTTAAATAAAACAATTAAAGGTCTAACTTCAAAAATATCGATCAACTTTTGCTATAATATTTCCATATAATATTATTTTGGCCAATAATTTTTAAATATTGCCAGAGCCGAAACACGATCACAATAAATTCTCTCTATGGAAAATAGCTCCAAAATAGACGTCTGCGCAAGTACCAGTAAACGACACAATATTTGAATTTAAAACGGTTTGGTAAACTTGTACTGTGATGTACAAGATCTTTATTTCTACAAAATCGAATCACATCATCAAATCTTGAAACAATGTCAAATGGCGCTAATACAGATAATTTTATACGCATTTGCCAACTTACTATCCCTTTTACTTTGTACAGAGATAAAAAGAATTTTGTATTTGCAAAACTAATATTATGTCCTCTGTACATAATTGTAGAAAATCAATGTTTACAATAAGACAACCTCGAACTTATAAATAAAGTCATAAGCGATTCTTATATTAAAATACTATATGTTGTATATTTCTGTGTTTATAAAAATATAATTTTGACTTATTTCGTGCCTTACAGAAAGTCTAGTGCCTTGAAGTAAGTCTGATACTGGATTGTCGCTTAGTTGAACAACTGACTGATTCACTTACATTAATAATCTATATGGATTCAAAAGACATTGATATGACGTAATATTTCACACATGGCACACTAAAATAATGATTTACGATCTTTTTCAATAACCTATCCATCGTTAGTTTAACTTACTAGACGTAGACGAAACTATCCTTTTACGCTTACCTACATTTCAACAACCTATTGACAGATAGCATTGGACTATAACTTCCAACTTCCTTTAAATGTCTCCTCTCCCTAGTTTTCACTCCATTTGTATATATTTTGTGTAAATATATTAAAATAAATAAGATTAAGTTGTAAATAGCACTAAGTACTTATATCAAATAATTTAAGTAATTATATTTGTGTATGTCCCTTATAGTCCTAACAGCATGTATATTTGTTTCAGGTATAAGAAAATAAAACTTCTTTCAATCTTAAGCACCGATCACTACCATTAAAATTAGTAAAAGAATACTCTAAGCTTGGTGGTCTACCTTAACGTGACATTGGCAAACTTGTGGTATACCTTCCACAGGAGCCATAGTAGGAAGAATAGAATAGAATAGAACTATGGATAGATAAGATGTGGTCATTAAATGGTGACAGCAATGTATCTGTAAGTTAAACTAAGGGTAGATAGGTTAATGAAGACGGCCGTAGATGATTAGAAAAAGAGTATTGTAGTAGGCCCTAGTTCAGTGTGTTTTTGCGAAACATATCTGTTCTAACGTGGTTTTTATACAAGTTGTCTTCGATTTTAACAAATATAGTGATAGTATAAGCCTTGAATGAAGTAAATAAACAAAATTATACAACAACGGACAATCAGAAGGTAAAGTTTATGTGCAATCGATCAATTGTAATGATTAATATAAAATGAATGGATAAAATTAATATAATTTAATTTAAACAGTGTTTTCAAGTTTTAATAAGGACATAATTACGTCAAACTATGGTGTTAAGATTGATTAATGACACAAAGCAAAATATAAGCAGTATACTTCCACCCCTTAAATACACATGATATTTCCATTAGACAATAAAAAATCTGTACCCCAAGACACGTATTCAAAATTTATTTCTTAATTTTTTTTTTCAGCCAAGAGATGATGAGAAAACGCGCATAAGTGACCATCGTAATTCTAATAGTACAAAGCGTAATTAAGTGTAAATGATATGAAAAGCATTCGCAAAAAACGCCTTAATAAAAATTGCTTAATAATATCAGTTCGCCAGACAATCTTACATCAAACAATATGTTTTAATGAAATAATGAATTCATTTGTCAAACAATAAATAAATTGCAAGAGTCTGTGCTAAAGTATAGTACACAATATTTACATTAAATCACAATAAATTAAATTAAACAAAAACGAGTTGCACTCCGGGAGTGCCAGCAGATGTGAAAACTTGAACATTAACGTTGTGCATTTTTTAAAATTTTGGAATGGTTAAAGAATATTTTCGCACTAATTGCTTTATTTATTATTATAAAACTACTAGCATTTCTGTGGTTAAATACAATATTCCTTTATTGCGCAATCGCACACAAAAATGCCATTTTTTATTATATGAAAAATTTATCTCATCAAAACTATTATAATTATTTTACATTAAAAGTTTATCTCTCAGAAAAATCAAATTTCATCCATAATTTCAACGACTGTCTTACGAATCTTCGATCAGGTCAGGTGTCCTGACGCGAGTTTATCATTTTATACCCATTCCAAGGAAAGTGCTCAACGACGCTGAAGTTTTCACTTTAAAGCTTATCCAAATCAAACCAGACCTATATGTACGATACAAGAATAAAAAACCCATATATCAAATATAATAATATAAGGAGGTACAGGTAATATTTGATACTAGTATATGAGATAATGCCATTTAAACACTGTACAGGTAGCTTTCCAGTTTGGATTTACGCGAAGGCTGGGTGAACGGTGAAAACCACAGAATAGAAAACCTCCCAAATACGGACTGAATGCTCTTCCAGCGGGACTTGCGGATCCAGCGAGCTTGTTCCTTCTTGAGTTGCTCGATACCCTGAATATAAAAAAAACTTTAAAAATGATGTGTGATTCAACGAGTTAATCTATAAATAAATATGTGCAATAATTTGTTTGTTTCGGCTAATCTCTGAAACGGCTGGTGTAGTGTTTTCACTAGCAGACAGCACATGTTAAAATGAGTAAAGTAAGGCTACACATGATTAACTCGTTAGGAATTTGGGACCATAATATTCTGTTGCAATGCTTTCAACAATATCTACGCAACATACTTCTCTAAGCATACTACATTGAATAAGTGGTAGTTTGACTTTCAATTATTGATTTTAAATCCTATGTTGACAAAGATATTTGACTTTAAAGCCACTAGTAATCACTCGTTTGTAGTGTGTGTGAAATGTTTGAAGTTATTAGCTGTCACCGTAAAGTCTGTAATACACCAAAAAAAATCATTCCTTATGAGAAGAAGTAACAAGACGAACAAGATGTATACCTGATTGTAAGTAATGCACCCTGCCTTTTACAATACATATAAGTTATTTTGTCTCAGAAAAACCTTTTGCACAAAAAGAAAAGAAAAAGTGTGTTGTAGGTACCGTTTCATCATTCCAAATTGCATGCAGCTGCGTTACAAGCATAACAGCGGTGAAAATAGCAAACAGGAGGGCTTCAGCGATCAGGAACAATAAGAGCACCACAGTGGCAGGCGGTGAGTACGCACTGCAGTCGCGCCATTCATGTCGGATGCAAGTCACAAATTGGTACACAGAGAGGGTCAACGAGTGGATCGAAATGGCAGCTATGTAGAACTGAAATCATAATAATCTTATATAAGTCGCACAGTTTGATATTGATTAGTTAAAATAATAATAATAAAATAAGTATACACCATAGTAGTTTCTTAGAAAATGCAGAGCAATGCGATATATCTTTTCCATAGATTAATAATAAGTTTCAACATTTTAAAAAACCATCTGTCTAGAGCAAAAACAACACATGGTGCTAAACATCACAAAGACAGCTCTGACAAGTACTATCTCGACTCCTGTCAACCGCAGTCCACCTGAAAACATGGTCTGCATAGGTCACGGAGCATCAGTTTAAATGAAATAATATTAATAATGTAAAAATACAGTTACAATAACACGCGTTTTAATTTTATTTAAATGTGTAACACTCGCAGTAATCTAAGAAGATACAATGAAATGAATGATACTTTATTGATGTGAAACATCTATAGGTAAACCCGATTGTTGGCGTGGCGATACAGGCCGTGGCGACGCTTCGCCACGCTATATTATTGTTACCGCCATCTATACGTATTAGGTAGTACTTTCTCTTGTGGTAACTTCTAATTTCAAAAGTTCTGTTTATTGTGGTAAAACAGAACTTACACAATTATTATAACAATGTAATACTAATAATTATTATACTTTCATTTGTGGAGTAAATGCTTAAACAGTGATTCTAACCTAGTAACCTACATTATTAATATTTGTCCTTATTATAACCCGAATTTCACAAGTTTTGTTTCTTGTGGTAAAACCGAATTTACATAATTATTTTAACTCGTATTACTTACATCAATTTTCTGTTATCTTTACTTTTGTGCCTATTGCTTGTATAAAATTTTTTTTTCGATTCATTTCGATTTTCATATTTATTATTTAACATCAATGTTAAAACATTTACAACTTTGTTGATTTCTGCTAAGGTTTAAACAACCTTATTAGATTATGATCTATCTGATGCGACTATACATATATATATATATATTACATGACACAATATATATATACATATATGACATAATATATATTATGTCATGTGAATAGGTATAGGTTCGAGTTTTTATGAAAGAAAATATAACTCGAACCTATTTTATTGTAACATAATATATTAATATATAATATACTAGCTGACCCGGCGAACATTGTTCCGCCTAATAGGCAATAAATGAGCAGATTTTGGATTTAATTAATTTCAATATTTTAATAGGACAATAAATATAAGGAAATAAAAAAAAATCAAGTTCGTTAATGATTCTTTATTGGCTGTGTATTTTGGTGCTTGGGTTACACTCTTCAGTGAAGCACCTCCGTGATAGACGACATTTACCGTTTTATTAACATGCGCACAGACATAACAGATAACGTAGATGGTCTACCATCCCATGAATATGCCACTTATAATTAATTGAACATGGGAAATGGATTCTAGATTCAGACCACAAACTTTGAAGGATTGGGTTTAACATTTGAATGGTCACGGCGAATGCGAGACGGATCGGAAAGGAAAGATTTGCGTGCTAACTCGACATGCAAAATGTTCATGAAGTAGTTGCTGCAGATCTTGAAGAATTGATATTTTCATTGCTGCATTGATCTCTTGACATCGATCAAGTTATTCCTCCATGTTGCCCATGTAGTATAATTGTAAAAATTTATGCTGTCCATCTTCGAGAGGTTGCAATGATCCAATCCGATGGTGAATCTGTCCTTATATCTACAATATCTAAAGCAAAGTCCGTATTACTGATTTATAAACACTTTTTTTTAGAATTAGCATACATAATACACAAGAATAAGTATAGGAAGTATGTTATTCTTTTACTGTACTGTGTGTAAGTATATAAATAAATAAATACCTTGAATGTCCTCGTTATTAGATAATGTCTGCCCCAAATGGGGTCATTCAGAAACAAACATTGTATTTTTGAGTGTTTGCTAGAAAATGTCGTGATTCGGTAGTTTCCCACTCTCAAACAATAATAAGTACTGCAATCGTATCGAAATGCTCCTCGATTCAAATCAGTACTTCATAAATTTCTTCTTGTGCGTCGAAAATTATCTAGTTGTTGATCTCTGAGGTTTTACTGGACGATTTCGTATTGCCAGCCGATCCGTTTACCGGGCTGCCTTGCATTGCTCTTGTGATTCATAGCACGAAGTCGATCCATACTAACACGGTTCTATTCACCTGCAATTTCTTGTTCTTCTTCAGTCCTTTCATTCGCAATGTTTCGAATCCTAGTTGCATTACGTCTTTGTCGGGAATAATTTGACGGTCGTGACCAAGACGATCAAATGTTAACATTGTTAATGATAATATCGGCACAATAAGCTAATAGAAACTCGAAACAAACACACAACCCGTCAACTTGAATAACATGATGTGCACTGTCAGTTGTATTTTATTAAGCATGTAGCGTGAAACTAACAAAAAACTTCATTGAATTCTTCCTATTCTCGAGATGTCATCAAAATGTCAATCCATACAAAATGTATCAGATTATTTTTATATAAAAATATTTTTTCGTGATTTTTTTGATATTTTATTACTTATTATCCTATTCCAGACTAAGAGAAATCCAAAAAATCTAACAACAGAAAAATTGATCTAGCCGTTCTTGAGTTATAAACGGTGTAACTAACACAACTTTATATATATATAAAACAATATATCTATATATACATAGATACATATAGATTAGATTGTAACAAGTATAACCTGCTTTAACTGCCATCTAGCAACAACATTTTATTCAAATTCAACACTTTATTCACGTAGGTCACAAAAATGACACTTATGAATGTCAAAAAAAATATAAATATTGTTTCTTATTGAATTTACCGCTACTTCGTAAAGGGTTGCGCTAATGAGAAGAAGTAGCAAGAAACTCATTGCCACTCTTTTAAGTCAAGATTTACATTTTAGTTGTTTTACAAATAATTTCAATTACAATATATGCAAATAACGCAACAAAAATACTCAAAAGTCAAAAACTGAAAGGCTTGCAAGAGTAAGTCAAAAAAAGGAAATTAATACTTATAAACACAAGAGTTATTGAGTATAGTAGATGCATCAATCCACACATACCGTAAATAAATAGAGGCATTATGTGAGCATTTCATAAAATAAAATATATAATAACTTTAACTTTAAAGGAAATAATAATAATAAAAAAACACATCAAGCAGACCTCCCGGTAACAAGATCATCCAGCCCCCACGAGTAGCGCCCGTTCACGAGCATGACGCATGGACCAGCCATCGCCTCCCTCGACCATATTTTAGGGAAGGGAACGACCCACCCCACGTCGCCGCCACAAGCAGAGGCATTTAAGCGAGCATGACGATACCTGCCACGAGAAATCTACCGAATAACAAAACAATTCTAGTTCATCTACATAATTTGCAATACTTACTAAATGCCTCTACTTACAATTTTGTTTCAAATTACATAACTCATGATAATGATTATTAAAATTGATTAAAAAACAGAAACAATATTAATATTTAAATTATATAACTATAATGACATTTATCAAACTAGGACAGACATGTAACAGCCCAGCAGCTCAGTCCCAAGGGTTCTTTAGATCCAGATATTCAGATATTTTATAGTACCCTTTTGTATACAACTTTTTCTTTAGCACTGATTTATATTCATTTAAAGGTAAGTTCTGAATGTCAATAGGGACCTTATTATAAAAACGTATATACAGACCTCTGAATGAAGTTGTGACTTTTTGGAGTCGACTTACATGAACAGCAAGCCTATCCCTATTTCTAGTATTGACATTATGAGCGTCACTAATTTTTTTAAACGAATTTATATTTTTTTTTACACAAACAAGGTTTTCATATATGTATTGCGATGTCAAAGTCAAAACTTTTATTTTCTTAAATTTTTCCCTTAGTGACACTCTTGGTCCTAATTTATAGATGGCACGAATAGCTCGCTTCTGCAGTGTGAAGATGGTGTTAACATCGGCAGCATGTCCCCAAAGTAAAATACCGTATGTCATCAGACTATGAAAATAGCTGAAGTAGACCAACCTCGCGGTATTTTCATCCGTAAGTTACCGAATTTTGTTAACTGCGTATGCTGCAGAACTAAGCTTTTTCGCCAAATTCATAATATGAGGACCCCACTGAAGTTTGGTATCTAAGGTAATCCCTAAAAATACGGTTGTATCTACAGGTTTCAACTCATCGTCTTTTACTACAATATGTGTGTCAACCTGTCTAACATTAGGCAGGGAAAATTTAATACATTTGGTTTTTTTTTCATTAAGAAGGAGATTATTCGTAGTGAACCATTTCACTACTTTGGAGATAGCATTGTTCACGTCATCAAAAGCAGTATGCTGTCTATGTAGTTTAAAAAGTAAAGAAGTATCATCTGCAAACAATACTATCTCATGTTTATTTTGTACAAAGTATGGTAAATCATTTATATATACAAGGAATAGGAATGGCCCAAGAATCGAACCCTGTGGAACGCCCATGGTAATGGGAGATCCAGCTGACCTCTTACTGTTCACTTCAACCATCTGAAACCTGTTGCCCAAATAAGACTTCAGAAGGCCAAGTGCTTCTCCCTTGATACCATAATGATGTAGTTTCCTGATTAAGATTTCATGATGAACACAGTCAAATGCCTTGGATAAATCACAGAAAATACCAACGGCATCCTGACAACTATCCCAGGCTTCAAAAATTTGCTGAATAAGCTCAACACCAGCATCTGTTGTTGAGAGACCCCTTAAAATCAAATTGTTTAGTGCTCATTAAGTTTAAATTGTAAGTTGTTGTTAAGTCAATAGTGACACTGGGGGAATCAGAATTACTAGGTAAGTTAGCAGAACACATTGTAGGTGAATTGCAGATTAGTTCTTCAAACAGTGACTGTGTGTGGGACATATTCCTGTTATTTTTTTGTGAGTCCAAGATAGTAATTTGCTTATGAGCATCCCTTAGCTCCCATTCTAAGTCAGCAATGCGTTTGAGGGCAACATCAAAAGCATCACTGCTTTGGTCAAAACCAGCCAACACTGTCTGAAGTTCATCTCTATGACTTTGTATAATAAGCATTTCAGAGTGCAATTCTACCAACTCACGGTTGTCTGTACCGATTTGGCTAATTTTGGTTTAAAATTTTGATGTTTCACATCTACCAGGCGTCCCGTGACGGCTTATTTTTTTTTTAAATATCACCATTTTATATTTATGGAGCATCGATGTATGGAATTTATGGTCACCTGCTGGAAGACGATCTACACCACCCTGTTTCTTCACAACGCTAACGGAATTACAACCTTCAAGTATGAAAAGAAATGGGTTTCGGAAATCTATTGTTGGGCGATGTATATGCTTTTGCAACATGCTCGCAGAAAATGCATAAACCAAGTTTTATGAAAATCAATACAAAATCAATAAATTTTACTGTAACAAAATTTTATAAAAAAAAAAAAGCTCGCTCTGTTTTTTTGTGCCGTTTCTACTTAAGTCTGAGGCATCCCTTTATAGGCGATATAAAAATATTTAATTAAAATATTTGAGTTTGAATAAACAGTAGGTGAAGAAAGGTTGCACAAGAAGTCAACTTACAGTAAACAGCACGAAGAATTTCTGGTTATTTTCGCCAACACAATTGTTGACCCAGGGACAGTGGTGGTCCATTTTCCTGATACAGCGCTGGCACACAGAGCAATGGTGGGCTCTATCTGGCTTGATACTGCAGCATTTAGTACATTTGTATACAAGCTGACCTTCGCGAAAAGTCATATGTTTAATCATTTCGTTGGTAGCATTTCCTTTCGGTACAGCGCCCTGAAATATTAAAGTGGAATTTTAAATGTTAATTAACATTTTAGCTTGTTTATGTATAAATTGTTTGAAAAGTTGACCAAAAATATTATATGCGTTATCTGTGTTAAATGCATATAATTTTTGTGTCAAAGAAACTAACGTGACACTTGAGGATAAATAATTACCAATATTTTTTAGATGACATAACAAATTAAGCGCATAGTTCTTGAGAGCGACATTGCGAATTACGATACGATAAAACTGTTAATTGGAGACTAGAATATGCCTATACAATTCTTCAGGAATCTATCCATTTGCACTTCAGGCCCGAACTATCGTCGTGTTTCGGTATAACTTACCATAAGAAAATATTGTTAAAAATAAATCTTAGGAACAGTTTTGCGTTACTAAGTTTCATTCAATTAAACGACAGTGCATACATAATTATGTAAGCAGGTGTTGAGCAAAAATTTTTGAGGAGTGACAAAATGGATTTGGTATCTTCTGTGATTTATCTAAAGCTTTTAATTGTGTTCGACAGTCAACGCTGGTCTAAAAAGCTATGTCAATAGGGCATAAAATATATTGCGCTCGATCTACTGCTTTCATGTGTAAAGAATATAATTCCAAAACAAATAAATGACGCGATACCTTCTTGGACTCCTCTCAATAACTAATGTTCCACAAGGGTCTATTGTTGGACCGTACCTATTTTTATTTTACATTGATGATCTACCTGATCTACCGGAAAAAATATAATGTATATATGGAAGGCTTATTCAAAGTGAAAAGAAACCAAGATAACGAAGGAAACAATGCTCTATCCGACATTCTGTTCTGGTTGAGTTTTAATGCTATAACTTAATGTGTAAGTAGCGCGAAAACCAAATATATAAAATTTACTGCATCCCTCAATGACTTTTTTGTTAAACAATAAAGAGGTAACCTGTGTAATCGGCTATATTGCGTGGCATTACTCTTGATTCCAAAATATTATGATGGGGCTCTAATATTGGAAGAACTGGCTAGATTAAAGGTATACCTTTTTTTTTCATTACAAATATATACTAGATTCAGTGATGTAGCATACGCGATTAAAAAAATAAAACAATCAACTGACAGTGTTACTTCTGTAGTGTTATGTCCCATGGTAAATTATTTGTAAAAACTGTGATAAACTGTTAGCACAAGGAACAAACATAAATGTGTTATGCCTTCAACTCGATTATTCAAATTAAAATATTTTTATCAAAATAGGATTCAAAATCACTTATTGAACGTCAATAACTACCACCCATTCAAAATAGACTGCCTCAGACCTGAGAAGAACGGGCGCAAGAAACTCAGCGGGCTTCCTTTTTAAATATAAAAATATGGATTACAACGAGATATCGTACAATAAACATTTATAATTAAAGAGCCTGAGGGTGTTCGCTTAATGACACCATAGACTTCCCAGTCTGTGGTGTCATTAAGAAAATCGTTTATGCTATAGACAATTCTTATATATTCTTATAAATATAACAATTCTTTTAAATATCGCAACACATTTTTTCGGTACATTTTCTGGGTTCATATTGTAGAAGCATATACATCGCCCAATAAATAAGAGACTTACTAACTCAACTTAACCGAGTAGTAGGCATAACAAGTTAATGTAATGTAATGCCAAGAAATTTAGCAATTTCCACTTTTTACCACCTCTATGTTTAATAAAATATTCGCATATACATTTTTGACATTTGGCGCGGTAAATTTAATATATTTAGTTTTATGACTATTAAACAATAACTTACTGGCGCTAAACCAGTACACGATCTCAGATAGAGCATTATTTACTTCGTCAAATAAAACTTGGCTTCTTTTCACTTTGAATATGAGTGAATCCGCAAACAATACCACCTTGTGTTTTTTTTCTACAAGATCTACCTAAGATCAATTATATAAATTAGGAAGAGGAAGGGACAGACCCTTATGGTACCCCCATAACGAGAGGAGTCCCAGGAGATATCCTGCCATTCACATCGACCCTCTGAATCCTATTTTCTAAATATGAGATCAGAAGATCGAGCGCAGAGCCTCCTATACCGTAGTGACATAGCTTCCTGACCAGAGCTGAATGTTGAACATAATCAAAAGCCTTAGATAAATCACAGAAGATACCAAGTGCATTCTGTGATTCCTCCCAGGCCTCAAAAATATTCCTGATGAGTACAATGCCTAGTCGAGCGTCCCCTAGTAAATAAAAATTGTTTTATATGAAGTAACTTAAAAGGCTTAAAATTATTTTTTTAAATATTTTACTAAGGGTTCGGCAACACCGAAACAGGCCGATAGTTATTCGGGTCAGAAGTGAGTCCCAATTACAAATTTGTGTAATTTTACTATATTTCAGAAGGTCAGGAAACACGCCATGTTCAATACAGCTATTAAAAACTAGTGCTAGATATGGTGCTATGACATCAATAACTCAACTTATTATTTTTACAGATATGCCTCATATCCTATCAGCAGTTTTTTTCATTTCTAAAGATCTGAAATTTATAATTACTTTTGCTAGGCTAACAACACTGAATTTAAAATTTTGTATTAATATTCTTTAACATTTTTCTAAAGAAGTGACTCAGCAACACTGGTGGAGGAGACAAGGGTGCTTGTGATAGAAACTGGAATGACGATGAAGACGAGCGGCACAGTCTTGTGGAGAGAGAGAACTTTTAAATTCATAAATAATAATCGCTCCAAAATCTTTTCGACTTAATTTTGGTGTGCCCCATGAATATTATATCGAAGAAAATTCAATTGATTGAAGATTTGATAAAAATATTTTGCGTAATTATTTATGCTATAGTAACATATAGGTTTCTAATGATATCACATCTTGGGAATGTAGCGACCACCCCCAGGGAAATTATTGACGAAATTTTATGGCAATGCAATGCTATAAAAAGGCCTTTTCCGCGCCAAATATTTACAGATCTGCAGCATATCTGTATCATTTCAACGGGATCCGTTGTGTGAGCCTTACAGTTCTTCCAATAGGAAGGACTTCCAAAAGGAAAAAAATTAAGAACGTCGGTTGCGTAATAACGCAACCGACGTTCTTAATTTTTTTCAACTTTATAATCTTATATATTAAATTCTCGTGTCCCGGTGTTTCTTACCAAACTCCTCCGAAACGGCTAAAGCAATCTGTTTAAAAATTTTGTGTCGATATACACATAGGTCTGCGAATCGGCCAACATCTATTTTTCATATAAATATATTTTTGATATACTTTTGACAATTTTTTTTATTTTTATTTTATTATGATTCAGTATTGAAAAATACATTCAAGCTCAAATTTTCGCCCTTCTACGACACCTATTTTTGTATAACGATTTTTATATTATTCTACTATATGGATTCCATCCACAAATCCTCTATAGGTATGCAAGATGGCAACCGAATACTAATAATTGTCGTAAAATATATTTGGTAGGTCTAAAAATCGGTTGCATAAATTTATTATACCTCAATTTTTTTTAATTACTTTATATGGCAATACAACGTTTGCTGGGTCAGCTAGTTATAATATATAAGACCTTATAATAATAATAAAAAGCCTTTTATAGTTTAAAAGTTGATTGTATTAAGCGTTTAAGTCACTTTGATACGAGTAAATAATCAACTTAGTTCAGCATGCACTGGGTTGGAATGAAATGATTAAATTCCTCACTGGCTCACGAGAGTTGATAGGATTTTCAAATGAATTTCCAGTCCTGTTGCGGATATTACATTTTACGAGCGAGAATTTTATTGATGCCTGTGTTTGTAAGCTATGTATAGTGTAGCTGTTGTATTTGTGATTTGGATCGTAAGTTTATTAAAAAAATACTGTTCAGGATATTGCATATCGAGCTGCATTAAAATTAATGTGCATTCGTGGTTGAAAAATTTAAATAATACATTCTGCAGACAGAAATGAACTACTTTCCACAAATCAATAAGAGGTACGAACTCTTACGCAATTATTATTACTTTCGTAAGCAATGAAAAGTTGCCCATAAGAAGGGTCGTAGGTCGCAGAAAAAAGGCTTGGCTGGCCAACATCTGAGAGTGGACAGGAATATCGAGTGCACCAAAACTATTTCGCCTCGCAAAGAATAAAGTAGAATTTGCAAAGCTGACTGCCATCCTTCGCCAGTATACACATTTCTACATAATCCTATTCCCGAAATTAAATAAATTTGGTACCCCAGACTTGACATTAAGCAAATAATATAAGCAAGTAAATCACTAACAACTCAGTAGTAAGTACTGGCAGCTTCAGAAGTTCTTTTTTTATGATAGTTATACAGATACTTTTTTGGTTTTACTTGTGGTCATTTGGTATATTTGTTTAGCTAACACAGCTAGTGTTACTTAATTATTGTTCATGTCCATCTGTTTAGATAAAACTTTATTGTATGTGGAACATTATTATCTCCATACAATGACATTCTATATACAAATGGACACATCATTCGCAGCCTGATAGCAAGGCAGCAAAAGTGTGCAAGACAATCTAACCACACTTTTCTCCTTAGTTGTGTGTCAATCAGCAAGTCTAAGTGTGCTTTAAAAAAGTGCACAAATAATATGTCAACGACACAAAAACAATGGTGTGACTTATCACCAGAAACTTAATTTTATTTATCTAAGATATAAGATGGGTAGGCAAAAACCTTAAGTAATTTAGTAAAACTAATATTTCTTTCATTGAATATGGTAGAATTATTGACAAGTATTCACATCCCTTTCTCTCCCTCTCATCAGAATGAGACAGATGAAAAGACATGACCAGCACACAGTCAGAAATGAAAACTATACAGACACTCTTTTTTTTAAATGCCCAGTGGACAATGATTAGCAATATTGTATTTTGTGTACAGAAAGTCATTGCCGGTGAATGTGAATGGCTTACAACAGTGAACAATTACAACCTAGTACTATTTTCACAGTATCATAGAAGTATAAGTGTGTTTTATTTTTCACCTTTCCCATACATGAGATTATGATAGAGAATTGATGCCAGTGGATAACAAGAGAGAGATGTAAAGGGTTTTACAAACCAAATAAATTGTGTGTCATTTGCTCGGATAATTTCCTTGAGGCTGATTTATATTTCACCACTAAAGGAAATAAGCGTTTAAAAATTTGATGCTCAAAAAGTATGATAAAACTGTTGTACCATTGAAGGTGACAATTTTTGAGAACATATATTAAATTTTCTTAAATGTACCAACAATGAACACTCATAATGTTTTTCTCTTTCATTACTTTATAGAGCAGAAGAAAACTTTTTTTAAATTGTATTGCACATAACTAAAGTAAATGATTGTTTACATTATTATAACAATGTTAAACAAGGGTCAGAATGTCAGATAAATGGATGATAACATCATGATCCCTTCTATTGATTAATAAAATATCTTCAAATTGTTTTTGAATTATAGTTTAACGAGATGATCTCTAAATGCAACAATGTATGTATTAAGTGATTAAGTGATACATAGTTTGAATCAATACTTACAGGATCAGTGAACATAGCTCGAAGGTGTGATGCAAAAGCAAGGAATGCTAATGTTTGGTAGATGATGATATTGACATAGCTGTATATTGGATATTTAGATATTCCAGGCACAAGCATCACCATCATTACAACAAACTCTGCATAAAATATTAGAAGCCATGTCAGTATTGCACATATTATCCCACAGATATCCTGCAAAATTACAAATTTTTTAATATGTTAGACCATACTTATCGTAAATACAATTGTTTTTAAGCCAAGCAATTAGCTAGTCTAGTACTGTAATTTATTGACAACACTGTTAGTGACCCCTACTGATCTAGAGGTACCGGGTTTGTTTTATTGTATTAAATATATTGTTGTCTTGTGCTCATAGTTACAGGCTTTGCCTAGTTTGGGTCAAGATAATTTATGTCAAAGTGGGTCAAATCCTGCTTACCAGCGATATACTATATAAGGTGTAATAAGCACAAAAAGACAATGTTGAGTCCTGGACAGAGCACTTAAAATATATAGTACTTACTCTAATACACCATGCCTTGCCCCCACAGCACCTGTTTTGTGTATCACGATCAGGGCGGACAAGGACATGGCTATCCATCTCATCTTCATCAGAACTGTCAAAGTACTCTCGTGACATTTAGTAATAGCCACCTAAAATAGCACAAAGAAATAAAGATTCTCAAGACTTACACTTCTGAATCTACCTCTACCTATTTAAATAGATAGTGTAGCAATTAATACATTTATTAATGTCTCAACATCCAACAAAAACAAAAAATATTTTAATGAAAGCTCATTTTAGATGTAAATAACATCAAGTTAACAAACATATATATTTTTTTTTAAAATACAATTGAAGAAATCAATTTTCATCTTTGTACTAAACCACTTTCGCTTTGCACGATCCTAATAACTATTATTTCATTAATAACATTCACAGTACATTTTCACACAAAACAAATGAGTATGAAATAAAAGTTAATGTCTAATAACCGCAATATTACAGGTTACCGTTATAACATGTAAAAAGAAATAAGAATGTACCTACCTAGGCACCCTACGAAATTGAACCTTACACGATTTAATAATTAAGTAGGAAATAGAACTATGATAAGGGTTTGATAACATATATTTTTAAGAGTTCCATAATTAGTTTTGTAAATCCATTTGGTAAACAACTAAAACAATTATTATCAATGATATTACACAGCCACAAGTTGATCGTACACTTCTTCTTCTTTGGCTGAATGGCGAATGCAAAAAAGATGTAGGTTTAGGTAGATACCTACTGGGATAGCCGATAAAAATCAATACAAATTTCAAAGAGTACCTTTATACTACAAACTTCTTATGACCCACAGAAAATCATTACCACAAAATATTAGCGACTCTGTTGGGTGTTTTAAATTTATTTCTTTTTGCTAAGTTGATGGCAATGCTTGCTTTTGCAATTTACCCTATTATTAAAAAAAAAATAACTGAAAAAGTATATTAATTATTGAAATACAATAACTCTTTAAAATAATAAAAAACGTGTGGTGTCGTTTACTAAAAAAATTAAGCAGTTTCCACTAAATTCCACTGTTTAAAATTAAAAAAAGTGTGTGTATACTTATGTGTGCACGCAAGAAGTTATACTTCTTTGGCGTAACAAAACAATTCCTTAAAATTATTTATTTGTTGTGCTATTCTACGTTTGTAGAAAGAACGATATTGTAAAAATCATGAAATAAATTATTGAATATCAACGAATACGGCTGTATAGGCTTGAACCCTTTGCGTCAGAAAATGTCTGAAAACTTTTATTTTTAGATGTCGTTGTGCGCGCGCAATGCAAGAAGTTTAACT
Organism: Leptidea sinapis; assembly: GCF_905404315.1. Lineage (NCBI taxonomy): Eukaryota > Metazoa > Arthropoda > Insecta > Lepidoptera > Pieridae > Leptidea > Leptidea sinapis. The sequence continues at coordinate 21,767,521 of NC_066312.1, read as the reverse complement.
TCAATAACATCAAAAAGGTAGGTACTGTAAACGTCAGTTTTGCTTTTATGTCAATGTAATTTTGCAGCTATAAACCCAATGACGTTCTATACGTCATATGAACATATTATTCGCAGTCTGATACGGAACCGCAAAAGTGTGCTAGACAATTACGCACAGTTTTCTCCTTAGTCGTGTGTCAATCAACAAGACTAAATGTGCTATAAAAAGTGCTGAAATAATACATTAAAGACAAAAAAAAATATGTGCCTTATCATCGGTAAGGTTATTTTATTTATATAAGATTGATAAGCAAAAAGCGGAAATAATTTAATAAAACGAATATTTTTTCATTAAATATGGTCAATATTATTGACAAGCCCCAGACAAGACCCGCTTGTCGGAATGGGACAGATGAAAGCACACAGTCAGAAATGAAAACAATAGAGTCGCTCTTTTTAACCGACTTCAAAAAAGGAGGATGTTCTCAATTCGTCGATATGTTTTTTATGTTTGTTACCTCAGAACTTTTGACTGGGTGAACCGATTTTGATAATTCTTTTTTAACCGACTTCAAAAAAAGATGAGGTTCTCAATTCGTTGGTATGTATTTTTTATGTTTGTTACCTCAGAACTTTAGACTGATTGAACCGATTTTGATAATTATTTTTTATTTGAAAGCTGGTGCTTCCCGTGAAGTATAAATATATCCCTTTGCAATTTGGTCCAGATCTCACAATGGCAACAGAGAAAACCATAAAAGTCTTAAATTATATATAAGCTATAAGTATGTGCGCAATAAATTTACGAATAACTCAATATCGCGCCAGCCGATTAATAATTTTCGTTTTTATTGAAAAGAATATACTTCAAATATAGTTTGGTGATAGTTTGGTTAGGTTCTGCTTATGGGATCCATAAAAAAGTTACGGAAGATTTCAAAGCTTAGGAGCAAATTAACGATACTAGGCAGAATCTTATATGCTATCCGGATATTTGAGTCACCTACCGTCACGTCGTTATGGTCAAGTGATTGTCGTAATCAAATATGGTGATGATCAATGAAATTTCTTAACGACTTACTGCAAGGGTGTGATCTGTGGCAGAATTTCTAATTGTCTGTAATAAAATTGCAATGTGCTAACGTTAATTGCTGCATTGCAAAAGTTCATAGATCTACACAAATTTAGACAAATTATTAGTGAGTGCAGTACAGATTCAATAAAAATCTAAAAATAAAAATAAATTAAAAAAAAATTATAATAATAGACGATAATTGGCGCCAGTTGGTAGCAAGAGAGATGTGAAGAAATTTACAAACCAAATAAGCATATTTATATTTCACCGCTTACACTACATATACCCAAAAGATACCGTGGAAAAGATATCTAATGATAAAAAAAAACAATTTTATTTAATTCAAGGAACTTAACATTTATGTAACCTGTTTAACTAATTATTTTGTGTAAATAAAAATATTATATTTGAGTATTAGTTTCTCTCATTAAAGGTTACCTTAACTTATTAAATCCAAATCCCTCTAGAACGTAAAGAAGTAACAAATGCAAATACATGCCAATAAATAAACATACAAACTTTCCTCTTTATAATATGAGTGTGATTTTTGATGAACAACGTAAAACTTATAGCAACCCTATTTTTCGTCTGGTTTAAAAAAATACCAAACTGCTACTCCACTGATGTCACTGTCCAATACGGGTTCTAAATTCAAAATACGCAGCTGAAACTGAAATAGTGTTTACATTGATGCCTATTGACCACTAAAATTTAAAAAAAATCGGAGTAAACGCAGAAATGTATAGACATAGCAGTTGAAGCTTCTTATGATGTCATTTGTGGCATGTGCCATATTTCGGCTTTGATTTTGTATGAGGTGCATAGTCTATATGTATAGACCGTCATTGTACAAACCTATTTAAATATTCGTTTATTCTATTTTGGTTTGATTAGGCCTTGTTACCAAAGGCGACTTCCAAACAATGTCAGCAAAGCAAAAATCAAATATCCCGAGGTGTTTCCGAAGTACCTCACTCTGCTACTTAGGTACTTCAGTCTGCAAATAGTGATCATCCAGTCGTCGTCAAAATTATATTATACAAGTGGGCGGCAATGATATCTAAGCAAATACCACGAGCATGTGCTCATCAGATATTTTTCGAATTCTTGTTAAAATAAGACAATAGGTTACAAATTATACCTATTCCATATTATATCCATCCAAGTGTAAAAGAAAATGAAAATTGTAGAAAAATAATAAATAGTACCAAAAAATTACCCATCCAGTTATGCTACTTTGTATTTGAAAAAAGCTTGTCTAGTGTATAAATTGTAAGCTGTCATTTTGTTATTATATTAGTTAATTATACCCATTCTAAGTAATAACCGCAATAAGTATATTCATCCAGATAATTACCTTAATCGGAAATAACGTGATCTATTTACGTTTTAGGCTACCTGTCACCCATTCATAGCTATCAAAGATTCTTCACGATATTTCACTGTCTCACAAAAACGTGAAATAGAGTTTCGAAAAGCATTTTTTCGTAGTCATTTGCTTTTTTCCGTTCCCGTTTCTTGGGATGAATATTGCAAGAAGCGCGGCACCTTTCGTAGGATTACCCAAAGCTAAATATATCACAATGAAAAGCAACTAAATGTTGTAGTTTACCTGAAGTTATCTAGAAAAATCTTACTGTAGTTTACAGAACAACCTACTACAGATACTAAGAAGTTAAAAATAAAAAAACCGACTTCAAAAAGTAAAAAGTATAAAATAACATAATAAAGATCTAATTTAATACACCTCTTATGCAAAACCAATACCTTTAATGTTGAAGTCGGTGCCAAGTCCTAAACAGTTCAGTTTCCATTCTCGATAATTCATTCTAAATGTTCCATCTCTATAGCGAAACGTCAAAAGCTTATGTTGTGTTATCTGTGAAAGTTTGCTCTGTCATTTTTCAATTTTAGCAAAAATAATACATTTTAAAACTTTGATTCACAGCTTTATTATTATTGCATTAGAGTAATTCATTGCATGTGTGTGTGTTCCTGAAATACTTATAAATGATGAAGACAAATCTAAAATTCATCCTTGTTTACGTTTTAGGACAAGTAAGGTGAAATAGACTATGAAGGTCATATGAAGTTCTAATAAAGGTCGGTACTCTTTGACATTTGTATTTACTTTTATCAGCTAAAGACCCAACCTTACGCAATAGTACCTACACCTATATTTTTATTATAACATATATTTTATTTTTTCTACGAAAAAAAAATCCAAAAGCGAATAAGCCTCCTGAACTACAATGATTTTTTACTATTATATCTTGTTTTAATGTAACCTATTTTTTAATATATATATATGTTGCAAGAACATCAAGTGAACCATGCTTGTTAGTCCTTCTTTTCCATAAAAAAATAGGTTACATTAAAACAAGATATAATAGTAAAAAATCATTGTGGTTCAGGAGGCTTATTCCCTTTAGATTTTTTTTTCGTAGAAAAAATAAAGTATATGTTATAATAAAAATATAGGTGGAGGTACTATCGCGTAAGGTTATATATATATTATATTATATAGTATAGGATATAAAATGGAAGAGTTCTTGACTTTCGGACGTACACAATTTGTAAATATTGGCCACTTGGCTTGTCAAGAGACAAACCTCTATCATGGGGTTCCGCAAGGTAGTGTCCCTCTTGTAATTTCAATACATATGACAGTGTTGCTTTTACATGGAAAAAACTAGAACGAAACCCGAACACATACTGAAAATGTGCTTTGAGAGAAGTCCTTTGCTGCCTAAATAATTGTAAACTAACGTTAAATGTAGAAGAAAAAAAGAACTAAGTAGAAAAGATAAAATTTATTACATTTAATTATTACAATTCATCGTCAAAATACTCAACCTGAACAAAATCATTGTATAAAATTGCATACATATAATACTAATAGTTATATTATTTGTAATCGCCGATCTCTACATTCTGTAACAAAGAAAAAAGAGAGAACTCTAAAGATCGTTTTCTTAATTGGAAATAATCTATCCAAAACTTTACACCAGATAAAAATAATTCCCAGTTTTCGTAAGCTTAGAAATCGAGCTGATATTGAAACACTAATCACAGTATACTATGCTCTAGTTCAAAGCCTACTCAAATATTGTGTCACACTATGGGGAGGTGTCCGTTAGCACATTAATGCAGCTAGAATGCGGAAACAGAGGAATTCTAAAAATCTTATATAGAAAGCATCTCAGATATAGCACTAATTGCATCTATTCAGTATCGGATTTATTTTGGCCCGCCAACTTTATTTGCAAATGAATATCCTTAGGAAACATTAATATTTTACTTTCGAACCTATGCTAAAACGAAATTAAAGTGAAATTTGTACGACAATTCTATGTTTACATTACCCAAATATATAATGCAACTAATACAGGATTAAATATGTACCCACAGACTTTAATACAACGGACTAAATTTCTATGAGACCGAGAATTTGGTTCAATAAAATCTCTTAACAAGCAATGTAGGCAGTTTTTTGATACCTTTACTAAAAAACCATTCGGACGGGAATCAATAAGATGTATCAGGATAAATGTAAGCTTTTCTATGTTTCACTTTGAAAAAAACTTTTTGTTAAATGTAAACAATTATATTTCATATATTACAAATGCTGTATTTGCGATTTTTTTGCGATATTGAGTTATATACACCAAACGATTCAGAAAAAAAACTGCATCGTTCAGTCTCACTCTCATGCTTCTATGACGACTTTTGATGTCGCTTATGTATTCGAATCTTTGGTGATTTTTTATAGTTTTCGGCGACTAAACCACAACTTTCTAACCTTTTTATAAAAAATGCCATATACTCGTAGACAATTTTTCTATATAGGATATTGTACATAGTAAATTTTACCTGATTTTTATTTTTACTTTGGCTTTTAGTTTTTTTACTTTAGTACTTTGGCTTTTAGTTTTTTTTACACGGACCCAAAAAATTAAAAAAACACACTAAGACATTTTTGCCCTCTTGCTTAAGTTTTATTTTTGTGACTTAGATATTTTTACCATACCGTAAGTTATTGTAATTTGGCGGTTAGTGAATAATTGCCCTTTCTGACTATTTAAAATATGTCGTTTAGTAATTTTTTCTTTTTTTTCTTTTATGTAAAAAACATGACCTGCCTACTTTATAAACATTTTTGTCGCTTAGATATATGTCACGTGATTTGATTTTTATATGAATACGGCGGTTGTCAGATTTGTAAGGGATGCGTTTTAGTCGTCGTTTAGTATCATCGCGGAATGAGCTTAATAGGGCTGTTAGGAACAAAAACACATTCTGGGCGCGACGCACCGTCGCTTGGTTATCCCATGAGACTGCACTCACGCCAGTCAGACTGCTTTCAAAAGTAAGTAAATTTCATTAAAATAATTTTTTCACCTTTCGATGTAACTAAGTTTATAGATAATGAATTATGTAATAATAAATTTTACACCTACTTACATGAGCAAGGTTATTAAAATTATTTTCTATTTGTTTAATGGAAGAGGTAAAGGAATTGGAAGGCTTAATTACTAAATCTACTTCGTATGTTTTTTTTTTAATTTATTTCTTGTAACACGTACATAGATTTCATTTTAAGCATTTTAGTCTTATTGATTCATAAATCTTCGGTGAAAAAGCCTATATATGGCTGGTTGTAAAAACGAAACTCAGTTCTGATTTTGGATTTTAGTAGTTAAGTTTAGATTTTGTGATTTTGTCTTTCCATTTGTTTCCAAGAATTTAAGAAAGGGATTTTTTATTATTACTGTTTTGTTAAAACTATTACGAAAGACATTATTTATGTTACAAAATAAAAGTGAGTCGATTTTTAAATGTTTTCTTTATTTTGTCTTAATTTAAGCTTTATGTACTCATTTTTTTCGAGCCCCAAATTAAAATATTTCAGTCAACATTCACAAACATATTGTTACTTGGTTAAATTTATCTTGTTGTTAACAGCTTATTGGAAGGTTTTTGACCAATTTTACCCAGATCATGAAAACATTGGATTCAAGCTTAGGATTTTTTACCGGTCTTAAAAAATACAAAAAGAAGTATAAACGATTTATTTCCTGCATTTAATAATTTGTTTCTTGTCGGTTGGTAATTTTTTCCGGTTTCCAATTTTTGTTAAAAATTTACTAAGCGACACTAACTCGTATAAAATACAACATTACGTTCAATGAAGATAATAAAAGGTATTATTACCAATTATATTTCGTTGAAATCAAGTTATTCCAATAAATCGATATTTTTTTATTCATTATTTTCTGAAATCACGAATCTTTTGGCTCTCCTATAAAGTTACCTCCATGTCGCTTAGTTAATTTTCCACCGTCGATATTGTGACTCGGGTAAAACTATTAGTGTTTAAATTCTCTTTAACTATATCTTTGTTATGGCAGTATTTTGGTTGTCACTGTTTTAAGTTATGTTTATTTTGATTACGACAAATTAAAAAAAAGGTGACTATGGATAAAAAATCAATACCTTTGGAAAGAATATTTCATATAAAATTTATTTGATACGAGTTTGTTACAAATTATATTGAAAAAGTTAGGTGAAAAGCAATTTTTACATCTGGAAGCTAGCTCCTGTAGATTCACTACGGCTTTGGCAACCAAACACACAACACCCAACCATGGCCTTATCTTTTATAAGTTGAAAGGCATTCGTATCTCACACCAAATATGTTTAAAAACAATAAAGTCACAAAAATTCTATCCGCAAGCTCGATGTCATGACAAATCTTTGTTTATTTGTCCCAAAATTGACATTAGGCCAAACAAATAAATGGGTTACGCGATGGAGATGCAAGATCAATAGCTTTGTCCCGCTTTTTCTTAGCCTTAGTTCTAAATCACTTGTCTTTTCTATTTGTAATGAAGTTACTGATGCTACTTCTGTAGCGTTAATATTCTAAGTCTTTATAATATGAAACGCCATTGACCTCGACTCAATAGCACATTCAACAAAGAGTTATGGTCGATTTTTCCTTACTTCACTTTTCCTTAAGAGATAAATCATAGAGATGGGGATCATCGAACGAATGAACGACTGGGCACCTATTACGAAAATCGAAATACGTAGTTTCGGTCCGAAACGAAAGAACGACGAACTTCGATTTAAATCCTATTACCAAAGTACTGCGGATCCGTATAGTGCGGACGTAATTCGTTTCGGAACTATAGACATAAAAAAATTGTACAAAGATGATATGAATGTACATACTTATATTACCGGTAAATCGTGCCAAAACCGATAACAAATTAGAAATTTACAAATAAGTTTTTCGTTATGTTAACATGTATTTAAATAATGGAATTGCTTTATATTCCGTTTAAGTTATCTATTTAAAAAATAATCCTATTTTACTGCAAGAAATTATGCTTTATTAGTTAAATTAAATTTGACGTATCATGTCATCTACTGCATTATATTTTTATTTAGTCTGTGGTAGTATACTTTCGCGGTTTTTTAGTTTAAATTTTTTCAGAAGTAAAGTGAAAGTTATATGCGAGTAAGTATTATTTAGAATAGAATAGAATAGAAACATTTATAGTGGCTTTATTAGTATAATCTCTTCACAAAGTTTTTCAAATAAAGTATGATTATGGCGATAATTCATAACAATTTAGGGAATCAACCATCGGGAATTTGTTTATTTAATAAATATTGCCGGAGTTGACGTCGCTCTCTTGCTCTTTCAAGGTTTTCTTCGTACAAGAAGACCTCTTCGTACATTAAAAAACGTGCCATTTTATAATAAAATAAATATGTTTTATCTAAAACGAAACATATAAGTCTGTCGTTAAAAGTGACGTTGTTGTTACGACCATAACAATGTCAAACAACGAAAACGTATGTGTCGAGTGAATTTAGGAATAAGCTAAACGAAAGACAAAATGTCTAATCTCGAACTTCGTTTCGATCTTCGGATTCGAAACACTTTCGTAATAGAAAAATGTACGATCCGTCAACCGAAACTTCGTAATTCGATTTTCGTAATAGGGCTCCTGAATTTAATGGTTATTATGCAGTGAATGAAAAGTATCAGGTAGAAGGGTAAAAATAATACGACAAGTTATTTTATTAGTTTTATTAAGCTAGAGGTCCCGGGTTCGAATCCCGGTAGATGCAATCATTTATATGATGAGTATGGTTGTTTGTTTCCGAGTCATGGATGTTTAAATGTATTTATGTATGTTTATAATATGTATTTATGTATGTTTAAGTAAGTATATTGTATTAAATATGTCGTTGTCTTGCAACCCATAACACAGGCTATATATGCTTAATTTGGGGCACGAGAATTTGTGTAAAAAGTGTGTCAATATTATATTATATTATTCTGATTCCGACGAAAACAACTTTACCTATCTTATAATATTGGTACCTACAACAAAAAAGCAAATAATTAATCGGGAGATTTCCGTTAGGAGCCTCTAAGAGTCACCTTTAATGTATTAATAAAATTCCTCTGGATGGCTCCCTAGGAAACCTTGTGCAAAGCAAACCAGTGATTTCGGTCCGTTTTGTAATTTAATGTAAGACTATACAATTATATATTATCTATAAGAATATGCCTTATCTTATACTATTATTTTAAAATAAAAAACTAATAAGCGATCGGGAAATTTCCGTCGAATATAATAAACTGTTCAGTAAGTTACGAAATGATAATAATTACAATATCAAATGAACTCAAAAAATACGTGTAAGCTTATCAAAGGTATTTAACTCGTACCAAAGAATTACCAACCCTGTTATGCTACTTTGTATTTGAAAAAAGCTCGTCTAGTGTATTAATTGTAAGCTGTCATTTTGTTATTGTATTAGTTAGTTATACCAATTCTCAGTAATAACCACAATATATTCATCCAGATAATTATCTTAATCGGAAATAACGTAATCTATTCACTTTTTAAGATACCTGTCATCATTATGATGTCAATATATTCATCCAGATAATTATTTAAATCGGAAATAACCTGTCATTCACAGCTATCAAACATTTTTCAAGATATTTCACTGTCTCACAAAAACGTGAAATAGAGTTTCGAAAAGCATTTTTTCGGAGTCTTTTGCTTTTTTCCATTCCCGTTTCTTGGGATGAATATTGCAAGAAGCGCGGCACCTTTCTTAGGCTTACCCAAAGCTACTTAAAATAATTACTATTTAATATATCACAATAAAAAGCAACTAAATGTTGTAGTTTACTTGAAGTTATCTAGAAAAATCCTACTGTAGTTTACAGAACAACCTACTACAGACACTAAGAAGAAAAAATAAAAAAAACCGACTTCAAAAACTAAATAGTATAATAGAACATAATAAAGATCTAATTTAATACACCTCTTTTGCAGAACAACAAAATAATGTTTAAGTCGATGCCAAGTCCTAAATAAAATGAAAGTTCAGTTTCCATTCTCGATAATTCATTCTAAATGTTCCATCTCTATAGCCAAACGTCAATATCTTATGCTGTATTATCTGTGAAAGTTTGCTCTGCCATTTTTCAATTTAAGCAAAAATAATGCGTTTTAAAACATTGATTCACAGCTTTTATTAGAGTAATTTGTTGCGTGTGTGTTCCTGAAATACTTATAAATGTTGAAGACAAATCTAAAATTCATCTTTGTTTACGGTAAGGAAAAATAGACTAAAGAAAGGATATATATTGTGATCTAAAGAAGATTATTATTCTATGCTACCAAACGTCAGTTAAGAGTTAATCCCAAATCGTCATTAGCGATGACATGTCTGAGTCATGACGTCTATATTCAATTGTCAGAGCAGGGACCGATCAAGAAATACACGAAAGTACCTACTCCATCGTACTACAAAGTACAACTTGTAGGTACCCACGGTACCTACCAAAACGCTTTCGTAATTCGTATAGAAGTAGAACTATAGAATAAAAGGAATTCGGGAGTACTTAAAATTTATATGTTAATTGATATTTTATTGTAATCGTCACAGTAATTTTAATTTTTGGATTGGTCTATGAAATGACATTTATTAATCTATAATACACTTAATTTAGTTACTTACTAAAATAATGCATCAAATAGTTATGAACTAGACAACGTGAACTTGAGTTATTTACTTTATTTTTCTACGAAGAAAAAATCTATAGCCAATATGCCTCCTGTGAGTATTATTTGACACCACAATGAATATTAACTATTAAGTCTTGTTTTAATTGAACCAATTTTTTAATGGAAAAGGACTAACAAGCATGGTTCACTTGATATTCTTGCAACACCAGATTTATGCCATAGGAGCATTTATACAGTCTGAGGTCATCTTCCTATGGAAGAAAGTACCTTGAGAATAACACTTAGTGCCATACAAAGATGGTGAGGATGTATTTGTGATCTTGGTGTTGTTTTTTATTTCGGTTAGAAGACTACCAAAGTCCAGAATAATCAATCAAGGTGTTTAAAGATATGATATAATTCTGATGTTTAAATTTTAGTTCAATCAAGTATACTTATTCATAGACGAAACCTGTATATTCTATGCAAAACTTTTTACTAAAATATTCTATATGTATAGAAATATTATCTGTTTGTTTATATATATTATAACAACTTCATTCTTTGAGGATTTATGGCACATAATAATTTTAACCTAATGATTGTCACTGTAATTTGAACATTCACTTTTTGAATGTTAATATCTTTGTTGTAGATTGAACTTTTCAATATATTGTTATATCATAGTGAGTACAAATTTATGCACTCCTTTGAATAAAATAGATAAGATTACATCACATGCTATTCTAAAAACATATGATTCTTTAATTTATATTATAATTTAGTTTGGTACTAAGTGCTAATAATAATAATATCTTTATTTAAAGGTATAAACCCAGCTAAAATTACAATAATATAAACAGTTCAATTTCAAAAATTAAATAAATTAACTCTGCTTGTGTTTCTACCACCTAAGAGTGATCCTTTGTTGCCTCATATTTTAGGACTAGCTGAACCGGCAAAAGCATTGCCTATATTATAGCCTGTACATCATTTTGTTCTATTGTCAATAGTTTTTGCAGCGCACGCAAAAATTGGTTTTCGATTTTACATGTTGTGTTACAAAATAGCAATGTTATTACGGATCCCTAATTTTGAAAAAAAAACATAGCCTATAGCCTTCCTCGATAAATGGACTACCCAACACTGAAAGAATCATTCAAATCGGACCAGTAGTACCAGAGATTAGCGCGTTCAAACAAACAAACACTGCAGCTTTATAATATTAGTATAGATTTATTATTTTCATAATTATAATATAAAACAAACCTTGTAACTATCTTTACAATACTATGATTATATTAAAATAAAAACAAAAATACTGAATGCTCTGTTGGATGGCTATGTAGACTGAAATAGCTGCCAGGGTTACCAGTATATTGGGGCACACAGATAGTACAAAATCAATAAATTGTTATTGTCATTATTTTATATTTAATGCTAGGATGTGTAACAACATTGCAACCTCAAGTTTCTGCATTATTATATATATTTTTTAATGTTACAGCAACCAAAGAAAGCGCCCACAAAAGGAGCAAAGCAAGTAGTTGTTGAAAATGAGGCAACCATTAACTTTTATCGCAATATGGCTGGAGCAGTAGCACTCCTCTATTCTGCAATTATGTTTGGCTTTTACAATGATCAAATCACATCTGGACTTGTGGTAAGCATAATTTAAATAATGCTCCAACTTACAGGTGTGATCTTAAATTAAAGTCCCATTCTACAAAAATTCTGTGGCAATTTCACATGTACTTCAAGGTACTCTAGTAAATGTACACTTATTAAACTTATTGTACTTAATAATTATTGTGTGCTTATGTGTAATGCCATCTTGAAGAGCTGATTTGTGTAAATTTATTTATATTATTACACAGCTGAAGCCAAAGTTAAACAAATATGAAGTATGATAAATGTATTCTCAATACTCCTGGATCTGATCATTGAAGTAAAAATACCAAAAGTATTCAAACAGTAAATGAATAAAAATTTAATTTCAGTTTCTTAATGTTATGGTCATGATTGTCTATGTTGGATGCTATCAAATGATGAGATACATGAGCCAGGCTTTATATACTGATGAAGGTGTGCTTGTTGATGCAGGCCTCGACCTCAATATGGAAGGTGGAATTGGCGAGTAAGTATACCAATCATACTCCAATATGTAATATCTACAATGGAAATGAAAAGGCTATGGTGTATTATGTGTATTATAATCATTATTAAAGTCCGTTTTCAATAACTTAACTACCCTTAGTTTAACTTACGAATATATTGCTGTCACCGTTTAATGACATGATCTTATCTATCCATAGTTATGTCCAATACAGTTATACTCCAATGCTGTCTGTCAATAGGTAATTGAAATTTAAGTAATCGTAAAAGGATAGATTTGTCTATGTCTAGTAAGTTAAACTAAGGATAGATAGGTTATTGAAAAATGCTGTAAATCAACTTTACTTACTGACATACCTGAACTCTTTCATATTATATATTTCTAGACTACTGTTGAAAGTATGATTGGATAGAACTATTTGAACTAATTTTTTTTATCTAAATAGGACTTTAAATTCACTTACATATTATCAACATGTTTTTCAGACAAGGATATACTTAGATGTGAAAAAAACAGGCCCCTATAAAAAAATAATATTGTATTACAATTAAATTTATTTAATTGAATAACTCAGTGCTGGTTACTCCATTGCCAAGGTGATATCATAGAGAAAGTCATATATAAGTATGCATTGCCACACAAATGTACATTACTATTTCATTTGAAATTCACAAGATAATATGTATTTTTTCTTTTCATGGATCCTATTGTAAAAAGCATATACAATGCCCAACAAAAGATTTACTGACTCGAAAAGGTGGACAACAAAACAAACACAAACATCCTCTCTTGTTTCTGCAATGTGCAAATAAATAACATATGCAAACATGGAAACACATGTTATTGGATGTCTAATGATAAAATATTTCTTTTTCAGACATATAAAGGACATTGTCATTTTGACTTCAATTACACATGCATTAGCAATAATATCAAATTACTTCTGGTTGCTTCTACTTTTCATTCCTGTCAGAGGGTTTTGGCTTGTGTGGAAGAATTTCCTTGGACCTTGGTTCTTCCAGGAAGCCCCCCAAGATGCTGAAATGGATGAGAAGAAACGAAAGAAAATGGAAAGAAGAATGCGCCGGCACCAATAATATATACATTTGTAAAAATACTGTTAGCTTATAAGCAGAACGGTATGAGTGTGGTTAGAAGGTGATCTTGTGTCTCTATTACTTTATTCCAATTGAATGAGTCTTAGAATTAATACCATTATCAGAATCTTAAGAATTGCTATTCAAATTTATACACAATATTTGCGTATTATATTTATAGTACATAGCACTTGTAAGTCATAAATAAAAAGTAACATAGAATGTCAGACTACAGAACAAATCATCGCCACGCTAAATTAAGTCTGTGTAAACTTATTAATGGTTGACCGCTTACTGTTTACAACTGATTACAGTTATCAATTTTTTAATAATCACACCGTTGTGTGTCACAACATTGTGTTTCACTTGTTAAAATGCTACCAATGAAGAAATTGAATGGGATTACATTTCATCTGTAAAGAGCACATTTTCAATTCCTTCTATTAAAATATTGTTTTTTTTTTGTAATAAGTCCCTAAAAGCGTTCATGTATGGGGTGTTAGGTGTGGGCAGGGAGATTTTTATGGCACAATGCACTGTGTAGAGTTGTGATTAAATATACCTTCTGGTATGTTCTGTATTTTGACTGTAAAATATTATATTATATATAATAATATATTATTGAAGACCATTTTTTTATTCGCATTAAAATGAGAATATGGAACGTAAGCAGGCATTATTTATATGCTTAGTATAAGTTTACAAATTAATAATTCGGATTTGGGTTCATTTAATGAATTACTACAGGATTTTTGTCAAATATTTTGTTATTTCTTTGACAACACAGCATTTGTCATTGCTTATATATTACCATATTAAATTTTTCAGTCTTGTAACCAAAGACTTATTGAACCAGGCGCACTTATAATTACAATCACGTAAATTACATATCATATTATTAGGAAATTGTTGAAAGTTATGGTACCAGCATGCATATGGATTACCATTACCTACGTTTAAAAACTACTCTGTGGGAAATAAGTCAAAGCTGTCACTTACTTCACGTTACGTTCACTCACCTAGTGCCGAGGTGACATTGACAGGAACGAAATAATCATAATATTGACAAGAATCACTAGTGTAGTGTGCTCAATTTTAGTCTTTAATACAATTTTCAAAAATATTAATATTGTAGGTACTTGAACAAATAGTTGTTCAAATGAGTGCTTAACATATCATAGTAATTTTGTAGTTCTTTTATTTAAATATGAATATAATATATGTATAAAAAAGTACTTCAGTAGTAGTTATTGTACCAAATTATTACTATAATAATATGAGGTGGAATAGAAAGATAGGTGTAAAATACAATGTTTTTCCTTTATATACAATAATTGATTATTTGTTCTTGTTTTGTCCATTTTGTTCTTGGGACTGGGAATTTTTAGGAAATCGGATGTTAAAAATATGCATTAATTTTTTTTTTATTTTTACATTGAAGAAGTTTTCGGCGGAACATTTTTTCAAATATTATATTTTCCCGTATTCGATCTTTTATTTACCAATGGCCTTAAATTGTGATGTAGGTACATAATATCGATTTTGGACTATAGTATAATGTAAAACCGCGAGCAAAATAGAGTTTTGTTTAAGCAACAGAAAATGTTGATTGTCTTTAAAGATTTGATGCTGGAAAAGATATTAAGTAGCGTGATGATAAGTGATCATCTCCATACTACTTACTAATTTTGTCAGCTTTTACATTTATTGAAAGATACACATGACAAGTTGAAAACACCAGTGAAGTACCTACCTTAGATAATTTATATGTCTAGATAGTCTTGTGCAGTTAGACAACCGATAAAAACAGGCCAGGAATATAAGTTTAGTGTCCGACAAGCTACGCCTTACACCCCCGATTTGTATGACATCAATGCACGCACACTAACAGTACCTACATGCATTGCTCAAAATAGAGGTTATGTCTAAACTTTTTTCGTCGTTTTAACGCTTAAAGCTTTCTTTTTGTAACATGTGTTATGAAGATACAGTAAGACAGAAGTTGAAGTTGTGGCTGTAACCGATTTTTTAAAGTGATCCCTGCGGTCCACATACCCTTGCAACCAGCCCAGCGAAACTGCGATTGTATGAAACGTGCTGTCATTGGTAGATTGACAGGTGACGGCTATAATCTTGTAAAAAACGGAGATAGATGAGATCCACTACGTTTTAAGCAACTGTTGTCATTCAAACTTAGACGGATTAGCTTATTGTACAGCTTGGTTGTACGAAGAAGAAAGTTCCTTGAAAGCCGCTCTGTGGAGGACCGCAACACATCTAGATTGAAGGGATGATTGCTTAATTTGTGGCGTGGTGTGCGAAGGTGGAGTTCAGCGGCAGGAATCAGGTTATAAAGCTCTTCGGAACACTCCCCGCGATGAATGCGATAGCCCCCGAATTTTTGGAGGGTCCGTAGCTAGTACGTAAGTCTGTCCTGGCTTAGGAGCCGATCTAATTCCTAGCCAGCAGATATGTATGAGCAAAAAGCAATCATATATCATGACGCGACGTCTCCACGCAAACGCCAAGAGATCTGAGAGAAAGCCGCACATTAATCAGATGCTCAAGCACTACAATATGATCTGTCTTGTTTGGAGAATTATTGTGATATGAATTGTTTGGATCTTAACCCTACCAAATGTAATTTGGTAACTTTTAGCCGTAAGCGCAACCCCATTCTCTTCAATTATAAGCTGAAAGGTCATGTACTGAAAAGAGAGAATGTCATACGAGATCTTGGAGTGCACCATGATAGTAAATTAATATTCGACAGTCATATTGATATCATCACAGCCAAGGCGCTAAAGGCACTAGGGTTTATATTGCGTAATTCTAAAGATTTTAAACGCTTACGACATTTAAAATCTTGAACTGCACATTTGTGCGCAGCCATATGGAATATGGCTCTGAGGTTTGGAATCCAGTGTACTTATGTTAGCCGTTTACAAAAACATTCAGAGAAGGTTTGTGCGGCATTTATGCTTCCGCACTGGTCAATCCTATGACTCATCTGAATATATTAATATTTGCAAAAGGCACCATCTACTTCCTCTTGAAAAAACATCGCGAAATCAAGTTCAATCCACTTTTATATCTTCCTCATACTAGTACCAACTATAGACAAAATACATTCCTTTGGCGAGCAAGTAATAATTTTAGTAAATTATCTAGGGATAATACAATCGATCTTTTCCAGACTAACTTTATATCAGCGAGGAGCATGTTAAACCGGCGTTTCTTTAATAAGTATTAAGATAGTAGTTAAAAGTAGTACTGTAATGTCACTGAATCTTTACTTGTGTATTAACTGTTTTAATTATTTAATTGATTTAAATTGTGCATTGTATTTTATTAGTTTACTTTAGTGTTCATTAGTATCGTTGAAATTAATTATTCTGTAATATGACCTATAATTGGCTCACAGTTATGTAAATTAACATTTAAGGTAGCTAATAGCTGTTGGTCTTCCTAATAAATAAATAAATACATAGAGCACTGGATCCTCGACAATTCAAGCAGATCTGCGTTGCACGCAGTCAAATGGTTCGAGCTGATACTGAGGTGCGCTAGACCAGAGATGAAAACGCATTTATTTTCATTATAAAAGGCATTTATTTTCTCAAAAGTAATTCCGAATTATTCTTGATGTCATTTCTGATATAATAGATACTTCTACCGCTTAGGAAACAAATGGCGGTCTGAGAGAAGAAGCGGCACAACTGTTCCAGCATTCTTCTTTTTTACGCTCTTTTGAATTGAATATACAATATTGTACTATCATTGCTATTGCTATAAAATAATCATAATCTAGTCCCAGGCTGTCCCATCACTTATATATTCAGCTGTGGAGTAGTAAGATTTACGACACAGCCATTTATTAATAAAACATTTAAATTTATTGATAGATAATGCCTGAACAGTGGCTGGCACTTTATTATAGAAGTGTATACATTTACCCTTAAAGCTATAATGTACCTATATTATGAAGCCTACAAGAATTAGCTACAAGCCAATCCCTTATTTCTATTGTTATCATAATGAAAATCCCTATTAA